>NC_091742.1:73133426-73433426 GCF_043380555.1 Nothobranchius furzeri | reverse complement strand
TACATTTAAATTAACTAAACTAACTCCTGACTTTTGCACAATAACAAACCATAAACTAAGATAACGTGTGACTAGCATCCTATGGTGAGAATTAATGTTGTAATCGTTTCAGTGCGTACTCTTACTTATTTCAGGATTTTGCAGTCTTTACAAATTTTATCTCAGCATCTACAAACTTGACAGAAGTTGCCATTTTTATGTTTATTATGAGTAGCTGCTGCAGCCATCTTGAACTGGACTGACTCCAAAACCTAGTCAGATGTAGATGTCCATCCAACGGTTGCTTACTGAACATGAGAACATGGGCAAAAATATTATCAGGCTCCTTTTGCCTTCATTTAGAATTTTTAAGAAACTTCTTCACTGGAGACAAAAAATTGGTTAGTTTTCACATTAAACTAAATTAGTTTTCATTGCCACTGAATCAAACACGACCCCCCCCCCCCCCCAGCTCGAAAACACTTTGCCTCGTTTATTTTTTGGGAGATTTTCTTTACTGAGATGAAGGCATTGGTATCCGATATTTAAAATCTTACCTGATATGAATCAATGGGTGATTAATAGCCTTTAGCAGAACACGAGGACTTGCTGAAAAGTTAATTTAACCATTAATTCTGGAGAAACATCTAAAATATTAATGAAGGTGGCTCTCAAGGGACCAGGATTGGTCACTGCAGGTTTAGGGTTACTCAGCTCAATACTCAATTACTTTCCTGTCTATAAAAATACTGAAAGTATATTATTAGCAAAAATGTGATTTGTGGTTAAAAAAAACAACTCAAATGTAAGAATGGTTTAGCGAATCATGCTCTATGCTGATGACAAACTGTCTCAGCTTTGACCTTGAAAACACTCATACAATAAAAGTGTTGAAAGTCTGAGAAGGACAACTTGGGACAACTTCCCACTATAACTTTCTACGTGTAACCTACATATAAAACTAGACTGGTTTGCCTCCAAGTGCTTCTTAAGTAAGAGTGCTTAAAATAACGATCACCTGTGGGAAGTTTAAAGTCTGCTAATAAAAAGCTGCCCTTGGCAGATTTTCTCCAAGGCAGCAAGTGGCAGCAAATATTTACAGTCCATTTCAGAAACCTGGATTTAGCACCACCAGAGGAATGCACATGATTAGAAAACTGAGATGTTTCAAAAAAATTTTTATCAAAATTTTTCCATTTGCAGCTGTCTGGTTTTATCTACTGATCTACATTTGTGTCTGTTGCTGCCACTGGATGAAAGCGGCTAAATAAAAGAACCATGCTAGCATCAGACTGACCCCTCCACAGGTACTTACGTTTTACACGCCTGTTTACACATTTCACATAAAACTCTACTGTGCCAGAGGCCTTTAACTTGTAACATAAAGCTTACATTTAGATCTCTAATATTTGTTTATGACCATTAAAACCGACACCTTCCTTGGAGCTGCAATAGTTTCCAAGCTCCGGGGTGCAAATTCATTGCACTCCATGTTCGTGTAGCTTTGAGTTGATTTGTGTTTAAACGCCAGGTCAAAGCCCGACTTTGACCCAACTGTTCCTCATTAGCTGTTGTGTAGAAGTACAAGGCTTTGGAGCAAATGCAGAAAGTGAACCTTTAGGAGCTGAAATATAAAGACATGAGGATCTCCACTTCATTTTCAAATAATGGTTGTTTATTACATGTGAGTCTTATCTGACATTTTTTACAATTAAAGCTAACTAACAAAAAAAAAGCTTTCTAACTTTTTTTTTTTTATATTCAGGGGTAAAATGGCCAGAGCTGGTGCATTTCTGCAGGACTGGAAAGTTGCATCTGTTCCTCCACTCTTTAAAGGGGGAGATCATTCGGACCTATGCTGTTTTAGGCCCATCTCTATCTTGCCTAGCCTCTCTATAGTCATTGAAAAGTTAGTCAGCATACAGCTAACTCACTATCTGGAATCCAGCAGTATTATTACCCCATGCAGTCCAGCTTCAGAACTGGCCATGGATGTGTGTCTGCAACACTTAAAGTGCTAAATGACATCGTATGTGTTTGTTGACTTGGCTAAAGCCTTTGACTCTGTGGACCATAACATTTTACCTAGCAGGCTCAAACATTTAGGACTTTCTCAGGCATCCGTGGCATAGTTTACAAGTTATGTGGCAACGGTGGCACAGGAGTTAAGTGCTCGCCCCGTAATCAGAAGGTTGCAGGTTCAAGCCCCACCCAGTCTGTCGCTGTGATTGTGTCCTTGGGCAAGACACTTAACCCACCTCGCCTGCTGGTGGTGCCTGTGTATGGCAGACTTGCCTATGTGCCCCAGGGCAGCTGTAGAAGCTGTGGCTACAATGTAGATCATCACCACCAGAGAGTGAATGTGTTATATCTTAGGCCGTATGCAAACAGTGAGAACAGAGGGTTACCAATCTGCTCCTCTACCTCTATCTATGGGTGTTCCTCAAGGGTCGATGTTGGGCCCAACCTTATTCATAATCCATATTAATAACATTGTTCACGTTGTTGACAGTTCTCAGATACATTTATATGCGGACGACACCATTTTAAATTCATGCAGTTCTTCCTTGAATGCAGCTTAGACCTCCTTGCAGTACAACTTTAATCGTCTTCACCATGCCTTCTCCAACCTTCGTCTTTATTTAAACACAAGTAAAACAAAGTTCATGATCTCCAACCGTAACTTACCACAATCAACTTTCCACCCTAGTATTGTTTCCCTAGATGATACAGAACTACAACGTGTCAGTTCTCATAAGTATTTGGGTATCTGGCTTGACAACATTCATTTGAAATTTCATCTTTTAGTTCTTTTTAAAACACAGAAAGGTTTTATTTTCCTGCAACGTGTCGTTTGCGGCTGCAAACTTCGTCAGGCTGACGTTGCAGGAAAATAAAACCTTTCTGTGTTTTAAAAAGAACTAAAAGATGGAATTAGAATTTCAACACAGCAAGAACACACCAAAGATGTTCATTTGAAATTCACATTAATTCATTATTTTCTAAAGTCAAGAATTGGGTTTCTGTATCGCAACAGGTCATCCTTTATTCATTCTGCAAAGCAACCCTTGGTCTAAATGACAATTCTTTCCATCTTAGGTTACAGTGACATCATTTATAAAACTGCTTCCAAAAAACTTCTTCATAAACGTGATGTCATTTATTGCTCAGCAATCCGTTTCATCACTGGTGCCCCTTGAATTACTCATCATTGTGATCTGTACTCACTTGTTAACTGGCCATCACTCCATTCCCACAGGTTGTTACACTGGTATCAATTTATATACAAAACAATCATCGGTAGAACCCCGTCATGCCTTCGCTCATTACTCACCACTTCCAACAACCGGTGCAATTTAAGTTCCAGTAACATAATCTCAATGGTTATTCCCAAAGCTTGCACCTCCTTTGGTCGCTCCTCATTCCAGTTTGCTGCTCCCAATGACTGGAATGAGCTGCAAAAATCACAGAAGCTCACTTCTTACACTCCAATAATTCATTGCAATCAATAGTTTCTGATCAATGTGATTCTGATTACTTAAAGATTGTTTTAAGTCTGTTTTGATTGTTTGTACATATTATATATGAGAACAGTCATTTGTCTTCATGTATAACTGTTTTACCTTACTTTTATCTTGTATGTTTTATTTATCTGTTGTTCCTCGGTGTAAAGCTAATTATGATCGGTTGCTGCTGTCTCTTGGTCACATAGTGGTTGTTAATTAGAATGAGTTCTCATTCGACTTATCTAGTTAAATAACGATTAAATAAATAAATAAGTATCTGTATCAACACAGAGGAGTCAGCTGGAGGAGAAAGTAGCTTCAGACGACAGGATTTGGAGTCTTATTTCTTGATATTCGGCCATCTCACTTCTGACTGTTCAACAGCAACACGACTCCATTTGCTCTGCAACGTTGATGTTTTATCTCCACAAATAACTCACACCTGGAGGAGTTCTAATGTGTGGTGGGGTTGCTAATGCTAGCAGTTAGCTTCCACAAGCAGAGACGTTCTCTGCTGTTTCCTGAATGCTAAACCAACAACAGCCAAGATGGGTGAGTCCACAGAGTGACATAGATCTGTGAGGATTTTTTAAATTCTAGAGTTTTAATGTCTATTTTCTATCAGAAGCTAATGCAGAAGATAGGTGTAGGAGACCATTTTCCCAGAAACCCAGAAACAGACACACTGCAAGACTCTAATTTGCATTCTCTCATCATGTTCAGACGACGAGTAAAAGTTGCAGATGCTGAAGAGTAAAGTATCTGCACAGCTAAAGACAGAGTAAACAGAATAAGGAGGACTTAGGCATGTGTTCTACTCTCTCTGCCACGCTGAACCCTTTCCTTTTCCATTTTTGTTGATATTTTCATGGACCGATACCAGCTAAGAAAGACAAGGATGGAAAAGAAGGGGAGAGATCAAGTCAGAGGGACACCCGGGAGCGCAACAGCTGTCTTTGAGATTGCTACAATCTGTGAACGCAAGAGAAAGAATCCTTTTGTTTCCACTTGGTTTGCTGCTTTACCGCGGACCTTTCATCTGCACGGCGCACACAAAGGTCCCATGGATCTCGAATGAAGCGGAAACCTCAGCGAGCGCGTGCAGGAGACGTAATGAGTGCGGAGAGAGCAGGCATAAACACATTTCAGCAGCACGGAGACGGACAGCAAAGACTAAACATCAGTGAGGGTCCACTGATGGCTGAGCTGTCAACATGAGTGTCATTAGGACAGCTGTGAAATCTAGATAATGTCTAATTGTTTGCAGAAACTTTAGTCTTTTTCAACTGAGCAGCTCTAACTTTTTCTAGCTTTAGATATCTCAACAGATTTAAGAAATTAATTATTTTCCTTTTAACAAGAAATTAATTTTAGGTGATGAGCATCTTTAAAAATAACTTGTGAAGCCCAATTTTATCTTTTTTTTTTAAAACCACAGATGCCTGGGGACTGATATGAGATCCTGTTGATTATTTCTGCTTGAATTCATGGAATGTTGTACTTGGGCTTTAACAAGTCTTGCAGAAAATAATATTATAGCTGCACGCGGTGGAAACACCAAGCAGGACATGGTTCTGTAGGAGCAAACATGAAGGCAAGAAATCTCACAGGGTAATCATTGGATGCGTGTTTACAACTGATCAACTTTGGAGTCTACACCATCCAAGATGGCCACCACAGCCATTTGACCTTGGCGGAAAACAAAACTTAGTTTAATAGTTGTTGGCAAAAAAAATCTCACATCCTTGTAGAAGTAAATTCAATCCCAATAATGATGTTTACCATTAAAGGTCAACCCTACTCGTATTTTAACACATTTGCAGTGGTCTCTAGTAGGAATTAATGCCTTGCAAGCTGTTCTCTGAAGACAAAAAGCTCAGATGCTCTTGTATGAGGACGGAGAAATCAGCCGGAGGATAAAGTGGCAGAAGACGACAAAATATGAAGTCCTATTTCATGATATCACGCCTCTGATTGGCTAACAGCAATGTGATTCTACCACTGATTCAGTTTTCTCTGCAACGTTGATGCTTTATCTTCACAAATAACACAAGCCTGAAGGAGCTCTGCTGTGTGATGGAGTTGCTAATGCTAAAGTTAGCTTCTACTAGCTGAGACATTCTCTGCTGTTTCCTGGACACTAAACCAACCACAGCCTTCCCCGTCGTGAGTCCGATGGGTGAGTCCATGAATGTTAAGTGACATTTCTGTATGTTTTGATTTTATTTAGCAATGTTAGCTAAAGAATTCAGGTTGTCACATCTTTCATCGTGGTTCTAGACTCAGCTGAACAAATAAAAGAAAAATAATTTACCCAAATAACAGATGTATATGGTATGCTTTATGTTAAATGTGTAACTGCTAGATGTTTGTAGCGAACCTTTTCTCCTGAGCTCGCTGTAACATGTCCCACTACTGACCCTGCTGATTCACCAAATATTTTGAAAATTTCACAATGACAAAAGTTTTTAAGATATTAAGTCTTTCCCTGGCTTTCCACCGGATGCATGAGCATGGCGTAATGTCTGTGTAGTGTAATACGCAGCTAATTGTAGCTAATGGGTGTTTTTCCACTGGCAACAATGTATAGTGTCACATTGCTCCACACTGCTCCAAATTTATTCTTTACACGTTACACGTCCAGCTCAGTGACCCAGTGGTAGAGTGTCCGCCCTGAGACTGGGAGATCTGGGTTCGATTCCTGGTCGGGTCATACCAAAGACTTTGAAAAAATGGGACCCAATACCTCCCTGCTTGACACTCAGCATTAAGGGGTTGGATTGGGGGGTTAAACCACCAAATGGTTCCCGAGCGCGGCTGTGTCTGCAGCTCACCGCTCCCCCAGAGGATGGGTCAAATGCGGAGAACAAATTTCGCACACACACCAGTGTGTGTGACAACTAATGGGACTTTAACTTTAACTTTAGAACATGTCAAGCTTAGGAGCAGTGTCAAACATAAGGAAACTTTCAAAATAAAAGACGCACACAGCTTTCCCAATGCCTAACTGGTAAATAAATAACTATGTCATTACCTGTGACACCTGTGAACCAGACCTTTTGGATGCATGCTGCCATTTTTCTCCATGCTTGTTATCGTGTGAACTGCCAAAGCCACACATGAACTAGCAATTCTCAGGTGATTTTGTGATTGCGAAGAACCAGCTGAGTGGAACACTTTTGATGGCGATTCACACCAGAAATCCTCCCTGGGGAAAGGGATGTGATGCAGAGTTTGCAGGTAAAATGCACAAAGTTGCACATCGCTGATGCATTTGATGGAAAATCCAGTTAAAGCCAAAAAAGGAACATTTAGGTGATCTGAACACTGAAGGTTGTTTCTAAACTCTTCTAATCACTTGCATCCAGATGTTTTCATACACCTTTAAAAATCTAACACCGTTACAGGTTTAAAGTTTTATGTTTCCTCTGCACGTGGGTAAATATTCTTTAATCATCAGCTGAGTGAGAGTGGAGCGTTGTGGCTTTTGAAGATGAGTTGAAAGAACATGCTGTCCTTCTTTCCTGTCACTGGAGTGAAGCACAACACTATTCCCTACCAGGATTTACTTTAAGAGTCCAAAGAAAGATGAGATGAGAGCATCCCATTTTCAATGTGGGTTTAAATTATAAACCCTGAATGAGCTGTGTTTAAAACTCAAAGGGTTTTAGAGCCACGCAAAATATTTTTACCCTTTTTAAAATGTTTCTGCTTGATGGAATTCAACAACTGGCTTTAATTTAACCTTGGTAAGTAGCACCTTAAATGTTCTGAATGCTGCTGAACTTCTAGTTTTAGGAGGGAGTTTGTCGTAACACTTTAGTATTTCTCTTCTATCTTTGAGATTCCAAGTGAGAAAGGATTTGTTTTATTTATTGGTGCTTTATGTGATGTCCCACTAACTTTTAGAGTTTAAACGTTTAAACACAGAATGTTGCTCCGCGTTTTTGTGTTGGACTTACAGCAGATAGACTTACCTGCTGTGGTTCAGCAAAACACTCATGCCGAGTTTCCGGGTGCTTCTCTTCAGGGAAAGAGACCACCATGTTGGTAGCAGGATTATGTGGCACAACCTTAATAAAAGTGTCATTGCAGGGAACTGACTATCCGAAAGCACAGAAAGCCACAGCTAGATTTCTCACAAACACCTCCGGACGCTGTCACATCCCGGCGTCAGGGGGGCGCTAGGGGGTGCTATACCCTGGATTAGTCATTGCACCCCCATAGCACCCCCAAGTAAATATTAGATTTTTTTTTTACAATGAAATTTTAATTTTACGTGTAGATGTGATAATATTTAACATACAAAACAAAAATAATCAGTAAATTATCATATAGATAGTAAAAACTTAAACCAAAACAGGAAATTGAGGTTAACCTTTGACCTCATTTTCTACCTGTGAACGAGTGAAAGGTAGAGCTAGTGGTAAAATGGATCGGTTTTTGTTGCCCAAATTTCCACAGGTTCAGTCAGAAACGAATGAATCTTTGGAAGTGATCTCAGACCCACAAAAACCTACGGATCTGGATGAAGAGAGTCAACCCTCAACCACCGCAGCAGTCGAGGGTTTTGCCGCTGGAAATGCTAACACTAACGTTAGCTAACCTTGCAACACTATAGATGGTTTTCTGTGTGGCTGTATGTGTTTATGATTTCAAGGAAAAGTCAGCGATTGTTCATATGTTTATGATGTATATTAATGATTGTTTCAGGTTTTGTTGAGGTTTGGTGCACGCATGTGTATCTGCTAGTGTTGAAGGTGTTTTAGAGAACAATAGGTACGCATGACCACTTCCTTCATAGCACCCTCAATAAAAAGACTAGCTCCTTCACAGCACCTGCTCCATGTATACATACATAAACACATACACACACACACACACACACACACATATACATATATATATATATATATATATATATATATATATATATATATATACAGTGTTGGGAGTAATGCGGTACAAAAGTAATTAATTACTGTAATGCATTGCTTTTTGCTGTAATGTGGTAATGTAAGGCATTACAGGGAAAGAAAATGGTAATATTTACTCGGTACAACTGTCAGTAACGCGGTAAATACAATGCATTTTTAAACCCAGAATCAAGATGCGTTCCTTAAAAATTCAAATTGCGGGAAACCCGAAGAAAGACCCAGTATCTGCATATATGACGTCATTTATGGACTCAGCTTTGCGGGCAGAGAGGACGCAGCGGTACGCGGTAACGGACCGCGGTCAAGTGAGCCGTCATTTGTGAGCCGCGGTCAAGACAGCCGCATCTTATCCGCCGCGAAAATTTCATTGCGCGTTTACAACAGTCAACGGCTCAACTACTCCAGCTGCGTCCTGCACGCGGCCGCTGCAACATTCACAAAATCGCTCCACTAAAACAAAATAATTCACTTGCGATCGTTCATATCAGCGCATGTTCTCTGGTATTTTGTGCTTTTCTGACGTGCTTTGCCTCAGCTGAGTTCATAATCTGTGCCCCGGTGATTTCAACTCATTACTGCTGGAGCGCCGCGCATGTGTAGATCCCTCTGGCTGATAGAAAGTAGGAAGTCTAGGAAAAAGTTTTTCTGGAAGACGGAGAAAACATGCAGCATGCAGGAAGGTTAGAGAGAGAAAGGGCAGGAAATTATTCAAATAAAATCAAGAAAACAAAACAAAGTGCTTGAAAAGAAAAAAGTAGGTAGATTTATCCCCAATACACATTTTTACCAGTGAAAGCAATAATATATGAGCATTTAATATTTATACATGTGATAGAATCAGATCACCCCAGAAGTCAGTCCCACATCCAGGGCCATATCAAGGCATTTGGGGACCAAGGCAATATAGGCTTGGAGCCCCCACCACCTCACTCCCTGCTCAGTTAATATAAGATGGCAGCGTGCTGAGAGTACAGATTGTTGTTGCTTTTATTTAATAAACAATCATTTTAAAGCACTGTTATTATATGTGACTGTTTTTAACAGCAACCCTAGCTCAGACACCACATCACCTTCCACTTATATGTCATGAGCGTCACATGACCAGATCCATATTGAAGTTGTATTGGTGAAAGTAACTTAAAGTAATGCAAAAGTAGTGTAATGCCTTACATTTTAAAATCAGTAATATTGTAATGTAATTAATTACTTTAAAATGAGGGTAACAAGTAATAAATAATGCATTACAGTTTTGAAGTAACTTGCCCAACACTGTATATATATATATATATATATATATATATATATATATATATATATATATATATATATAAGGAGGAGTTATGCAAATTTTAAGATGATGGTGGTCAATTCAGCAGATGCGTCAAACATTGCATGCATGGATGACTTGGACGGCAGTGAGGATGACATTCAATGGGAGGAGCCGGCTGGTGTAGTGATCTGATGGTACACCAGGACCGCAGCAGCATGAGTGAGTATAGCGAGGCAGAGGGCGTCTGAACAAAAGCCTCATTTGACTTTTTATTTCACATGTCAGCAACGTTCTGATGGTTTGCATTAAAATAGTATTTTCGCTCACTATTTGTTCTCAAATTTTCAATAAAAATAGTTTATTAAAAAAATTATTTGTTTGTTTGGATTTTTTTTTGTCTTTTCCTGAAGATTAATCTTGGAAAGGGGGGTCGTCCTACAGTCGGATCAATACAGTATATTAAATGACCGATAATATCTTAATTGTCTGGTAGCCTCTATGATAGTAATCTGTACAATACTGTGATGTTAGCACATGAGTTTAAGCTAGCTAGATAGCATCGTTCACTCTCCGAGACACCTGCTCACTCCACAGAACCTCCCGACACCACAGTTAACTCTCTCCTTCAGCCACTGTTTCTCCCTCTGGCTTGTCTCTGCTCTCTGGGATATGCAGCAGGCTCCTAACCGTATGGTTGTGGTCCACCATTAGTGTAATTATAAACATTTTCCTCTGTGTCAGAACCGGCATTAAAATCCATTTTTTCTCTGGATTAGGCTAATAGGACCGCCTCTGCCTGCGTTTGCCTCTGTCTGGTTTGGTTTTCACAAAAGCATAAAGTATTTATTCACGTGTGCATTTCCATTTAGAACGAGTTCCCGTTATATTTCTCTAAACATGTGTTCAAAGGAGGCTTTAACCTGCAATATGCTCTTTAACATCACAATCATCCAGATTAAATGGAGGAGACTAACTGCAGCCTACCCTTGTGGAACACTGTGAGCACAGGTTACTCAAGGACACACTTGGTTGATTCTGACTCTAGAGTGTTTTCCTTGACTTTACATCAATAAAGAGCATCGCGGTGAGAAAACCGGCCTTCAAGCAGGAAGGAAAAAAAAGACATGCTGTAGTGCTTCTGCCAAGGAACTGGAAAGAGACTGAAATTCTCCAAGCTGTGTAACAACTGCAGTTACAAGATGTGATCCATAAAGGACAACATCCACTAAAACAGCTATTAGGCAGCATGGAGTGTAGCTGCTATGAATTACTGAAATTCAGGAGAAAATGTCTCACAGACCTCATGAGTTATTTTCACTCCTGAAATGCGAAGACCGCTGGTGGCATTTTTTCACCCAGAACAAAACACTTATTGCTAAAAGTGTTTGAGCTGCAAACATTTATTATTTTCTAATAAAATGAAATAATTTTATGCTGTACTTTTCTGTAAATTAAAAAAAACAGAGGAAGCATAGACATTTCTGCAGGTACTTAAGCAGAGGAAACTCGACTGGGTTTGGATATGGTTAAGGAAAAAAAGTACAGATTTGTTTTTAATTTATCGATTTTCCTGGCAGCTTGCTCCTTTGTATATCTTTGGTGAACTGAGGATTTCATCTGTCTAAATTGTCACCAATCACCTCTGTGAACCGGATCTTGAGGCGTAGCTATGGAGGGGAGGGTGTCTGGTTGGGGAACCTCTAATTTTTCATTTTTTTGCAGATGATGTGGTTCTGATGGCGACTTCCAGCCATGATCTTCAACAAGCTCTGGAGGAGTTTACAGATGTGTGAAGCGGGTGGGTAGAGAGCCATACAGAAGTCATGGTTCTCAACCATAGAAATATTAAATGGATTAGTACTGAATCTCTGCATCATGTAGAGGAGTTTGGCTGTTGTGATGTTTTGCTCAAGAGTTATGGCAGAATGGAGATCAGAACTTTGTCTAAAGCAATGGATCTCAAGTCTGGGTTTAAATCAGTGGTCATGAACTGGTCAAATGTGTTCAAGCTGATTTTGCTTTAGGTATTTCCAGTTTTCTTTAGATATGTATAATACAAGCATTGTTATTAGCTTGGGAAACACTGGTTTACAATATTGGAGCAAACGCACAAATCCAAGCCAAAAGGCTGATCTGTCCATCTTTAATCTGACATTTACCTATGATAAGAGAAAAGACAACTGAAATGAGTTTCCTTTCATAAGGTAAGGTGAGGAACTTCATCACTGAGGAGAATCCCAGCACAGCTGATGGTGGATCGGTCTTCCTCCAGCACAATGAGTGTCAGGTACGGAGCAGGAGGAGTAGGACCCAAGATGCAGAGCACCAGGCGACGTGAGAAAGGTTTAATTGACAATAAAGGTAGAATCCTTTATTTGGGAAATAATCCAAAAATCACAAACAGGAAGCCAAGCCAGGTATCAGGAACAAACAAAAGATTCAGAAGGTCACTAACTGAGCAGGAGTCTAAGGTTTACACGGGGAAACAAAAACATGCTGACAACAATGAACCGACAAACACTGAGGGACAAGACAGGGCTTTTAAACACAGAGGGAGGTAATCAGGGGAACAGGTGACAGGTGTGAGGAGTGAGATTCTGGAGGGAAGGCAGGTGCATTCAATAAACTAAATGGGGGAAAAGAACTAAGCAGGAGGGAAGATAAACATAAACCTATAAAACACAGAGTAACTAAACCTAAAGACTAAGGGCAAATATAAACAACTAATAACTAGAGGGATGAGGAGGACTAATATAAAATCAAATAGGAATTACCAAGGAGAGACAAGGAGGAAACCTGAGGGAAGCCTAGAGAGAGCTGGGGATCACAATGAGACACGAGAGGAGAACCTGGAGTGAGAACAGGAGGGGGGGGGGGGGGGGGCAGAGGGACACAGAACATGACACTGAGTATTTCTAGCATATCCCACTATGAGGAGAACTTTCTAGAAGAAGTTTATAGAGCAGGGGTGTCCTGTTAAAACAAAACAAAAAACAAAACAAAAGCAGGCTAAACTTTTATGGTGACTTTATTTTGTAAGGCTCACAGAAGGCCTAAAATTAGGCATATTAGTAAAAAACTGGACATGAAAATGTTAAAAAGCATCAAGTTACGTCAACACTATGCTGGAAAAATACAATTACACTATTCGAGAAATGCAAGTGGGGGCCACACAAAAATGCTCAGAGGGCCACATGTGGCCCCCGAGCCACAGTTTGGACAAGCCTGTGCTAGAACGGCTAGATAGAAGTTTGGGCTAGGGAATTCTTTGGAATTCACCAGAACGAACTTTAAAGAGAAATGGACGGACGGACGGACGGATGATTTACAATTACAAGTAGAACCTGCAGAATTACACACACACACACACACCCTAATCCGAATTATCGACCAATCACTAAACCTGAACACTGAGCCAGAGGCCAGAGCCCGCTCCAGCTGTGTGTTCACAACCTTTAAAAACACACGGGCTGGTTCAGCTGTTGCTCCTGATACGAGACACACTATAAAAAGATGTAGTACACCCCCAACATCCTCTGATCTAAGAGTGTCGCGTCTGGCACTTAAAACCTTAACTAACATCTGTTTCCACCGTCACCATCTGCCTACTACAAGCACTAAGAATATCCAGCAAACATACTCTAGTGAACTACACAAAATACTCCTATCAGTGGTTCTCATTGATCATCTTAATATTGGGTTTTTAAGTATGCATTGATATTTTAATAACAATATTAATTTGTCCTTTAGGTGGAAAGGTTAGTAAACTATCCCCAGACTTACTTTGCTCTGTTTCATAATGATGGTACACGCGGATAAAGAATTTAAATCAGTACTAAATACTCAGTAAATACTTGCTCACTCAGCCTGAGATACATGCACCATAATCTAATCCAATGCTCTACCCTCTGATGTAGCTCCAGCAACAGCACTTGAAGAGTAAATACATGCTGCAAACATAGTCTGTGTAACAGAACCAGTTTGTCGTAAATCAAACGCGATGTTCTTCTTGAGGACACGCAGTCATTAGTGTCAGCAGTGGCGGTGATGAAGAAGATCAGGAGCTCTGGTATCCTGATGCCAGGCAGAATGTCGTGCTCACTTGACACGTTTGTGACCTGGACTCGTTTGTGACATTTGTGAGTAATAGTCCTGCCCTGGGAGCATTTAGAGCGCTCCTGTGGATCTGGAACCAGATCAGTTCAAGAAAATGAAGCAATTTCTGGTGACGTGGAAGAAATGTTTAAAGAGACAGGATCCACTGAAATGGCTTTTCTGTGTCAGATTTAGGACACTCCTTGAAACCCATGTGTGGAGTGGTTTGGGCAACAAAAAGGGCTCAGAAAATGTGGTAAGCAACTGGCAGTTGAGGTCTGATGTTGACAGCTTGGAGGGGTCTGAAACTGAGAGCCACACTTGGCCCAGGAGGCGATGATGGGAAATGGTGGAAGGTTTGTTGTTTTATTTGTCTTTCAAGATTGCCCACTTTCCTGACTTTGTTTGGCGAACAGAAAATTTAAGGGCTTTCATTGTAGAAAGTTACTTTTACAACAAATCACAGCTCACCCCAAACCCTGACCCAAGAGGGTTCGGGGTTCTGCGCTAGTTTCACGTTTCATTCTGCAGGATTTATTTAACACATATGAAAACCAACAAAGTGCCAGGTTGAAGAAGATCCTGAAACTTAGGCTAGCGTCCTGGCGGCCATATGCTCTAGTGGGTTTGTTTTAGTAAAATTTGGCCAAGTTTTTCTTTCATTTTCAAAAATTTTCTGAAAAATTCTTTGAGCCAATTAAGCTGGAAAATTTTACATGAAACTTAATGTTTAAAAATACATTTAAAGTTTTTAACTTAAAAAATAACATTTTTGTACTGAACAATTTTAATTAATCTAAACGACTGCAATGATTTTCCACCATGCTTCTTCATTTTGTTTATGTCTACTTTATCACCTGTTGCAGAGATTCATCAGTGGTCAGTCAGCTAAATCCATAGCTAGCAACAAAGCTACCACCAGTTAATAACAAAGACCCCATGAATATAAATGTGGGATGATATTGATATGTGACATTAATATTGCTGTTATGTTCAACAATCAATATTATAGTTATATATAATACACATATATACAGTATAATTACATACATATATATTTACACACACACATACACGTTACCCTTTTGAGATTTTTACTAACACTGTCACGTAACCAAAGAATTATCACAAGACCACGCCCCTTCCCTCCTGAAACAGACAAATAGAGGTAAATAAATATTGATCGTTAAATGTGTGGAACACTCATTTGATCAATACATTTGCAGTGGTCAGTAGGAATGAACGCCTTGTAAGTCGTACTTGGGGGCAAAAAACCCCATAAGTGCCTTTATCAACTCAGCTGGAGGAGAAAGTAGTATTAGCCAATTTCAGTATTGATGCCAATACATCATGCATCTCTAATATAAATACTTCTATTTAAAGTATCAAAGAAAACAGTTTAAAATTGCATTATATAAACAAAAAAGGGGATTTTCAAAGAGTTTTTAGCTGGTTTGCTGTAGATATAGACTCATGCATCTCTTTTGTCCTGTTTCAGGACTTTACATGATTGTTTTCCCTTCCTTTAAAAAAGATTTATCCTTATCTAATATAAAAATAAAGACAATTAAATAAGACGCGGCTTTAAGACACATGAAGTAAGGACTGTACTTCCACTGTAGATAATATTCTTCATACCTCGCTCATCTTTTGACTTCCACACGTCTTATTTGTGAGCATCAACTGTTATGGTGAGGCACAATGGGAGAGAGGATGAGTGAAAAAGAACCCATGATCCAAAGAAAACATCCTTGAGAGGCTTTAAAACCATATGAACAAAAACAATGTCATAAAAGCCCTGACTTGTTCACTATTTCAACTGTAGCTATTGTGGCTCAAATCTGGCATATTTACACAATAAATCATGTTTACTAGTACATTTAAAAATCAGATAATTGCATATTAAGAACTGCTGAAGTCATTTACCAACAATAACTTACTGTTTTCATGAGTTTGTCAGAAGAAAATGATAAATGAACTTTGATTTATGATCATGAATTCAGTGTTTTAAAAACATGCTCCATGAACATGATTTATTTCACTTTTCATCTGAACAAACTGAACTAAACTTTAGTTATTGTAAACCTGTTATCATGACCACTGACATGTTACATGTTTTTTTATGGAAAAGCCTTTAGCTAAACCTCTCGGACCTCCCACATGTGGAAGAGCAACTGAGCATGCGATCTGTCCAGTCTTCATCACAAGGAGGAAACGCTGCAAAAACAGTTTCATTTGGGTCCATTACAAATGCACTGCCACATTTACTGTGTGACACAGTTCAAATCCTTCTTTACAACCGTGAAGTTGTTTTCAGAGTACTCAGTCAAACGGGAGCTAACAGAGACGGATGGGGAGAGCCCTTCGGACGAGGAAGACGTGTGGACCTGAGCGTCTCACCAGTTGGTTTGTGTCCTCGAGCAGACCGATCTGGCTGCAGGCTCTTTGCTTCTAACCAAACTTTTATATTGACATTAGTGTAAAAAACTGGAGCCAGTTGTTAAAAAAAAGAAATAGCGTTCTGCCATTTATATCGAAAATACTCGAGTCTGACGCCAGACATTTTCATGTGCCATAAACCAAGAATCCAATCACTCATGGACGGAACTAAAGTCTAAAAGTAGGCAACAGTATTTTTCTTGGGGCTACAAAATGTTCATTAACATGCCAGTGGAAATCAAAACACACCTCAGATATTGCTAAATCACATAAATATACAATGTAAAGTAAAAAACACACACACACACACACACAAAAAAACCTGGCCTACAGGTCCCTGTTTGAGACAAAATACTTCACTGCCACCAAGCTGGCCAACCCAAACCTCCCTCTCCTACAAAGGCATGATCCAGGAGAGTGTAGTGATGCCACGACGACACAGACCAACCTGGCCTGGTTTGCTCCAGCTCTAATGAACGGCTGGAGTCCTGACTCCAGGTTCAGCGCCAGACATTACTAACAGAGCGTGGAGTTAGCAGCTGCTCTCATACCTCAACAGCAACTCCCCCTGCAAAGTCTTACACCAAATCTCAACTTCCCCATTAAATCTATCTCACACACACACACACACACACACACACACACACACACACACAACACTCGATACTCAGCGTTGCAAATGATGTGGATCAGGACAGACACAAATAACTACAGGCGTTTCGAGGAATTCCAGCAGACGCCTGGTTCCATGGTGGCCGCTTGTTTGCTCACAGCGTCTCCCCAGATGACAGGATCTCAGACAGACTGTCTTAGGGTGGCTGGGATGTCTCTTTAATCGCAGGATCCCTTTTCAGTCTGACAATATGCCTTCAAAGGAATTAATTTGTGATTTAAATATAGCCTGCAGTAGATTTCACTGCTCTTAAATTGCATTGGACAAGATTTTGTACTTTTGCCTTGGATTACGCAATTTATGTACAAACTCTAAAAATTAAAGCTCTTGCTTTGAAAAAAAAAAGCTTGTGCAGAGCTTTGCATGCATGCATCCTACAGGAGCATGATCCAGCATTGTAGAGAGACCAGATACAGGTTTGCAGCAGAAAACAGAAGCCCAGACTTGAGACAGTTATGCACAACCTATGGCTTTTCTCTCACACCACCACTCTAAAAGCTAGAGATAAACGTAAAATTTATAGTGTTTTCTATTACATTTATGTTAGAAGGGGTTTTGTGAGATGATATTTTGCCAGAATAACGAAAAACATCTTCATTGGTGGTTTTTCATTTATTATTTTAGAAGTATTTTCTCTGTGATGATGAAAACTGAGTAATACATGAGCAAAACCAGCTTTTTGGGGGATTCAGCCTAATTAAAAAGTAAGTTGGTATGTGTGGGGAGAGAAGTAGAAGGAAAGGATGAAGAGAGCAGAATAAAAACCTGAGTCGTCACTGTACCTTACACAGATCTGTAGGGTGGATATGTTACCACATCCACTTGTGTGTACCTTCTCACTGGCCTAATGGTAGAGTGTCCAGCCTGGGGCTGGGAGATTGGGGTTCAAATCCCAGTCGGGTCATACCAAAGACTTTTTAAAAATGGGACCCAATGCCTCCCTGCTTGACACTCAGCTTTAAGGGGTTAGATTGGAGGGTTGAAACACCAAATAGTTCCCGAGTGCAGCCAACCTCTGCTGGTGGTGGTCGGAGGGACCAGTGGCCTGTGCTTGGCAGCCTCGCCTCTGTCAGTATGCACTGGGGCAGCTGTGGCTACATTGTAGCTCATCATCACCGTTGTGTGAATGGGTGAATGACTGTGCCGTGAAGCCAAGGCCGGATTAACCATATGGGCAACTGGGCAATTGCCCAGGGCCCACAAACTCTAAAGGGCCCAGGGCAGCAAGGGTACGAGCAAATCTAAAATCTCCCGCTTTATATTAAACTAGTGTGACCGTACGTCCTGTTTTCCCCAGACATGTCCACTTTTCACTCTGTCCTGGATGTCCGGGTTCTTGTATTGATGAAAATGTCCGGCTTTTCATCCAGGAGCAGGGATGGGGGAGCTGTATATCCTACACATCCGGGGAGCCGGAAAAAAGTTTTCTACCTATATTACTATATTATCATTCATGGACTCTTTTCAGCAGAGAGCGGCAGAGAGATGATCGGTGCGCAGCGCTCCAGGCTGCTGCGTCCAGCGCACGGTCCATTCTCAAAGTGGCGCAACCAAAAAACTATAATTAACACACGATCGTTCATGTCTGCACATGTTCTCTACTTTCTGTCTTATTTGTGCCTGAAGCGCTCTGCCACTGCGGAGCTCATCACCTGTGCTGCGGAGATTTCACCTCACTGACGCAGCATCGAAACGCGCTCTGCGCTTTGCGGTCAGGAGATCCCTTTGATCTGCTCAAAAGTAACTGATGAGGTGAAAAAGTGAGAATCCAAGCAGCAGATTTTCTGGAGACTTTAGAGCAGATGCAGGAAGATATAGTTAAATAAAAACAAGAAAACAAAACAAAGTGTTGAAAAGTAAAATGTAGGTAGATTTATTTTTTTTATTTATTTATTTATTTAGGAAGTGGGTCAATACATATTAATGAACATTTCAATAAATGTAAATATGCCAGATTATAGCCTTGGGCTAATTTCCATCTGCAGACCCTCCGGCAGGTTGATGTTAGACACAAAGTAGTGTAAACATACAGAGAGAGTATTTACAAGTCATGTGACAGAGACAAAAACTGTCATCCCATTATACAAACACAAACAAATGTCAAAGAAAGTGGACACAGAGAACAACATAGACAGCAATAACGGAAACACATCAATTGTATTGCACAAACCCCGATACTGCATATGCCCTGACTGTCGTGAGATTACATTCACCCATTAAACTAGCAGTTGTTTCCCTTTTAATACTGTACCAACTCTTTTCCCGGACAAATATGAAATATAAATATTAGACATGATCACATGTTTGTGTGTCCCTCAGCCGCTGTTTTAAGCGACTCTTAAAGATGTTTAGACTGGTACTTTCCCTTACAGATAGTGGAAGACTATTCCAGAATGTCACTCCCTGGTATGACAGAGCAGTCTGTGAAAAGGTAGTCCGCCTGAATGTCAGTTCACAGTCACCTCTAGCAGTGGCTCGAGTCAGTCGAGACCCGACAACACTGCTAGACTTTTGTTTAATAAAATCACTCATTGGTGGTGGCGCCAGGCCATGTATAACTTTATATATTAAACAGGCCGATTTAAATAATTTAAAATTAGTAAAATTTAAAAACTTGTATTTATCTAAAATTTGACAGTGGTGATATGAGAGAGGTTTTTTATCTAATATTTTCAATGCTCTTTTGTAGCATACTTCAATTGGCCCAATAGCAGCCGAGCTCGTATAGGACCAACTGGTAATACAATATTCAATATGAGCCAGTATCATAGAATGCAGGAATGTAATCGCTGCCGTGTGTGTTAATGACGATCGGATATATCTAAAGTTCCGTATATTAACATTAACAGTTTTCACTACTTTACTAATATGTTTTTTAAAAGTTAATTTAGAGTCTAATCGCACTCCCAAATACTTAAACTCCTCAACATTAATTAATTCATGTGCACCCAAGCAAACTTTTCCTGCAGCTACGGTTGTCTTAGGTTTACTGAAAAACATTGATACGGTCTTGTTAAAATTAAGGCACAGGCATGAGTCATTCAGCCATTTTTGTAAATCACGTAATGCCAGTGAAAGCTGATGGGCTGCATCATCCGGAGTTTCGGCTTGCGTAAAAATTACTGTATCATCAGCATACATAATTGTGTCCACATTTGTACATACATTAGGCAAGTCATTTACATAAAGTGAAAATAACAGGGGACCCAAAATTGAACCCTGGGGAACACCTTGCATGCAGTTAAGATAGGGTGACTTGCTATTCTTTATTTGCACACATTGTTTTCTATCTGATAAATAAGACTGTATCCATTTAACAGTATGATTACTACACGTTTTTACCTGCAAAATAATAAGTTACACACATGCAATATTTATACATCTGATACAATTCAGATCACCTTCAAAACTCAGTCACACACCCAGGGCCGTTTCAAGACATTTTGGGGGCCAAGACAAAATGACCCCCCCCCCCCCCCCCCCCCAACTGGGCTCCCCAGAAGCCTCTGTGTAATCCATACCCTCTCCAGTAGTATTAGTTATACAGTGTTTATAAAAGCCCCTCAGACATTACTGAAATGTTCTAATATTATCAGATGAAAAACTAAATCATCAGACATGCTGTCTCATCTGCTTCTTTTATAAACTTGCAAAAAGTAACAAAACCATTTGAAAGCCACTATTTGTGGATTCTCTGACAGTTTCCAGTGTGACAACTTATTTTTTCATTGATCCTATCGTCTAATCTCACAGCTGAAACAAGCATCCTTGATAATCTGTACAGAGGAAGCGTACCGATGCTGTAGTAACACAAAAGTTATAATTTATTATTAATAAAACCTTGTTGCAGCACTAAAGCAGAAAAATGAGATTTTGCAGTAAATATGCTAAATATTTATTGTTTTAGAGCCCTTTTATTGGCAGAATCTGATATTAATTTAGTTCTTACAAAAAAATGGGTCCAAGAGTTGTGTGGCGTTGCCATAGTGTGACGTCATAGGCACAGATCCCCTGTCCTCTTGTTTGGAAATGGAAATATGATCACCCTATATTAAACAAACTGTCCATCCGGGCTTTTGCGCTGCACAGAGACGCTTCGCTGCCTATTACTGAACGTCAGTTGAGAGTCAGTCTCATGCAGACTGACCAATGAAGAGAGGGCCTCAAGTTAAGACTCTCTCCTCATTGGTCAGTCCACACAAGGTGGGTCAAAGGTTACCCTGAGCGGGTTACGTGATGTCAGGCATTCAAGTATTGAGTATATTTACTGCATATTACAGTAAAATATTCTGTATGTGACCACATTATGGTGATCCTCGGGTCGTGATGATGGCGCCCTTGAATATTGTTGCCCAGGGTACAACAAAGTCTTAATCTGGCCCTGCGTGAAGCGCCTTGAGGGGTTGCAGAACACTAAGAAGGTTCTGTACAAATACAGGCCATATACCATAAAGATGAATTGTTTGTGTTTTAATTGCTATAGGCTGACGTTTGAACCTGTAATGCACCACTAAAAGACCTCCAGTCTGGACTCGATAAAATCACAATGTTGGCATCTAAATCTAAGGTATCTCGCTACCTTAGTTATTTAAAAAGATTCTCTAGCTGTTTTTCAGGTTCAGGATATTTGGACCCAAGGGTTCAAGCAACTTACAGAATAGGGCCCATAAAAAGTTTATTAATGGACTGGGGGGGTTGGACTTGACTCGACTTGACTTGGATTGACTTAGCTTAATTAAACTTGACGTGACTTGAATTTTGCATGGCTTGGCTTACTTAGCTTGACATGAATTTAAAACCGCATGTCTCTGTAGAAGCCTGTTTCTCACCTGCTGATTAAAACCAGGTGCGTTGATGCAGGGAAACAACTAAACATGCTGGATAGCAGAACCAGGATTACCTGCTTCTGATCTAGTCTGTCTAAAAACAGATCAGGCACTTAAATCATGACAATCTAGACAGCTCACGTTCATCCAGCTATCCAACCTCGCTACATCCCTGGAAGACCATCTACGACCAGTCAGAACCTAGTCCTCCTTTCACCAACCTATTAATGCCGTAAGTTTGCTCAGGCTGCTTTCTTTTGATAATTCTACCTTGGGTTAGATTAGCCCCAGGCACAATTACTGTTGTGGTACTCTAATATCCAACAACAATCTATACTGTATCTCAGCAGCTGCCAAAGCAGTGATGGGCTAGATATCCGACAACCATGAGAGATGGGTAGAAATGTGACTTTTAACAGCTTCAATGGGGAATCCTGGCAGAAAGAAGAGCTGGCACTACAGCAACCAGCCGACTGGAATGAGTGGTTCTCATGAAGGCCTCCTATCGTGAGTCAAACATGCAGTCTCGTGAAGATGACAAGGCCCCCATCAAACATGTCCACACACAAAGGAGATCTTTGGGATGCTGACAATGTTGGCCTTTCATGGGATGGTTATGGGGTCTTTGTGACACACACACACACGCGCGCACACACACACACACACACACACACACACACACACACACACACACACACACACACACACACACACACACACACACACACACACACACACACACACCTCCAGCCTCGATGCTCTGCCTTGACTAAAAATAAACAAACCAAACAGCAAGAGTGCATTAGACTGGACCAGTAGGCTGTTAATGACCATCTCTGATTAAAATGAGGCTGATTCAAGGGAGTTCAACTATTCAAGGAGATGTTTTTGTGTAAATGTTGCAATTAATTACTAAATTAAATGGATAATTTAGATTACTAAAAACAGCTTCAACAACTTTAATGCACAACTTCTATTTTTTGTTCTTTTGTTACATCTTAAAGGAGTTATCACCTGTTACTACAACAGATATCTACATCATAGGTCTTTAAGGTCATAAAAATAATTTGTATTGGAAAAAAATATGTAAGTGCTTTCATCCACATGTAATTTAAATAAACCTGCTACTGTCGAATGAAAAAAAGCTCTGGCACTCCTGTTTTTTATTTTATTTTATTTTTTATTTTGGGGGGGGGGGGTCTTCTTATTCATTTTCATGATGAGACATACCCAATCAGAGGTGAGACGATTAGCTACCACCAACGCAACCCTTCTGTCATGTTGTAGATATGCTAATGCTAATTCAGCTGATATTTTACAGAATTCCTGTGAGACCTGACCTCTAGATTCACCGCTGGTATAGAGCTCCGGACGTCACATGACTCGGAGAGTAGACGCCATGTTGGCAGGCAACAAAGGTAAACAAAATGAACGGGATCGGCTTGGATTTTACTCTGTCGGAGTTTACTTCACACTTTAAAACCGAAGAAATCATTTTATATAGTCAGAAATTGAATAGATTAAACATCTCCAACCCTTACCGTGCCCCTGGGATACTTTTTTAAAATGCCAGAAGCTGTCGGAGCGGACCTGGCCAGGGAACACCTTGGGATTCCCCCGGAGAAGCTGGCCCAAGTGGCTGGGGAGAGGGGAGTCTGGGCCTCTCAACTTAGGCTACGGCCCCTGCGACCCGACTCCGGATAAGCGGATGAAAATGGATGGATGAATGGACAAATAACATAGATTTACATGTAAGAAGTTTAGAGTGCTGTGCTGTTTGAAAGTATAAACTGAACGCCAAGAGAAATCAATGGTCTGATTTTTTTTTCCGTGAATAAAATAAATATGTCAGGCAGGAGCGTCTCAGGATCTGTCTGAGATCTGTCTCGGTGAGACAGATAATAGCAATCCAAAGTGCTTTTTATGTGTGATCTGACAATTGATCAACCATTGCTTAAAAATTAAATACAGCTCAGCCGGTTAATTGCTGTGATCATAAGACACGTAAACGGCAGCACGCAGAACTCACGAGGCAACGTTTTACGTGATGTTTACTTGTTCCTATGAGTAATAAGACAGAAAAAGCCTCGCCAAAATAAGTTTAGGAAGCCCACTAAGAATCATAATAAAAGCATTTAAAATAAATACCAT
This sequence comes from Nothobranchius furzeri, assembly GCF_043380555.1. Classification (NCBI taxonomy): domain Eukaryota; kingdom Metazoa; phylum Chordata; class Actinopteri; order Cyprinodontiformes; family Nothobranchiidae; genus Nothobranchius; species Nothobranchius furzeri. The sequence continues at coordinate 73,409,550 of NC_091742.1, read as the reverse complement.
ACACAGTTGAGGAAACGTTGGTTTAAGTACCTGATATGAAGTGGTCGCTGCATAAGTGAAAACCTTTACTCTCGGGATCCCACAGTTTCATTTTAGCCCGGTCACTAGCGCGTTTTATTACGATGACCCAACGTTTGCGGCGTTCCGGATCTTGGGGAATCCTGTAGATGGCTCTTCCCTTATCTCGTCCGCATCTGTTCTGGCATCCTGGGGCACAACAGGAATCTACCATATTTCCCGTTTGATTGAGTTTTCTGACAATAACAAATAGTCCAGCTGCGGGCTTCTGCCTGCCAAGATGGCGCTGTTTCGATTTGAACTGTTGCATGCCGGGAGAAGTGACGTCAACTCCCGGAGTTCTATAGCATCTTCTTCGGATTCTAAAAACTCCAAAGGCACTTCACAACACAATCAGTCATTCACACACTGGTGATGATGAGATTCAATGGCCACAGCTGCCCTGGGGTGTACTGACAGAAGCGAGACTGTCGAGCACAAGCGCCACCGGTCCCTCCAGCCACCACCAGCAGACTAGGTGGGCTAAGTGTCACGCCCAAGGACACAATAGCAACATTCTCTGGCGGTAGTCGGGGTCGAACCTGACCACCAGCTGTACCTCCTGAGCTTCTGACTAGCCTTTAGCTAGTCAGTCCTGAAGGATGTAAATTGTTTTTTTCTAAACGGAAGGTGTCTTTGAGGAGAAAGAGGGCATTAGATTCTGTAATTGTATGTGCTGCAGGATGACAGGAAGAGAGACGGCGAGGACAGATCATGGAAAGAGTCTACTTGCGATTTCGCTGTTTAATTTCAGGCTCTATTGACTACAGGATGATAGAGGACTCAAGCAGGAATTCCAGAATCACAAAAGCTTTGTTTCCAGGTCCATCAAGCTGGTTTACACACAAATGTATTATTTTTCACATGCACAGGGTCTATGCAGAAATGTTTGTGTTTGCTTGGCAACTCTATTAGTCTTCATGAACAATAAAGCTCTATGTGTAACTCAAACAGTGCAGCTGCAGCAGCATACATAGGAGGATTCTAAAATCCTATGGTGTCCCACTTGTTCATGAGTCATTTAGACTTTGTATGCATTTTCAAACTTTTATGGGGCATCTCTTTCCATGGGTGGAGTACCTTTGATTTGTGGCTTTCCTAACCGAGCTACAGTATCAACGCTTAGCTCCTCTTCGCATGGCTTGTGCTGCAACTGAACATCGAGCTGTGCCAGAGACACAATACTCTCCTCAGGGTCTAGGATTGAGCTCACTGTTGGCAGGGATTGGGTTTTGGACACTTAAACCTGCCAGAAAATCTGGGTGGGCAGCTGGTAGTAACCTGAGCTTCATCCGCTCCTCGCCAAGTTCTAACTCGGTGCTGTCCCTGGGGCACTTTCTCTTACCTTACATCCTGGTGCCCGGCTGCACCAAGCAGTCTAAACGGTCACACTGATCTATAGAGTAGAGAAGTACACAAAATGTAATTAATAACTACGTTATGGTGATCTGAGATGGCATCAAGTAAAAGTCAGCTGTGGCCTTAGCATTTTCCTGCAGCCACTCACTTTTTCTCCTTTAAACTGAAAAGGGAGGTACTTGGCTGTTTTATTAAGATAGACATGTTACTGTCACCCCTGATCTCCAGTGATGCAGTTCCGTCTTCTTGTGCTAGATTGTCTTTCTTGGCTTAAAAAGGAGTGAAGTGGTGAGTGATGAGGCGTTTCTGTTTCAGCCCCAGTGTTTTAGGCATTACCAGACTTTCATTCATGCACACTCAACTTCTCCTTCAGGTGCACTGTTATAATAAGGAGATTATGTTTCTGAAGACTAGCTGAAATGCGTCACTGCAAACGATGAAAAATAAAGTAGACTTTAAAGCGGACTGGGTTACACTCAGTTTGCAAGAAAAGGGGAAAATAACATACTAATCTTTCCTGTCAGGAAAATGTCTTGTCTAACTTTTGAATGGAAATTTGCTGATTCCATTGCAACATAAACATACCTGTTGAGTTCATCAGCTATGCTAGTATGCGTCATGATTTTATCTAAAGATGCACCAACGCTTCATCTGGTTTTAAACATGACCAATGACCAACATGTCTGACTCCAGAAAATCTGGTTTTCATTCCTGAAAATGTTCTTGTCTGTTGTTCTGTCAAAGCTCATCGTTACTAGTAGGCAAAATCACTAGGACATCTTCAGTGCTAGCTTAGACAGAGTCATGCCAACTGGAAAACAAATTAGCCACCTCAGCTAGAAACACTGTAACATTTTATTATCATTAGATCACACTACAGCCATGGAATAAACCATATAGAGGAAACTTCCTGCTAGACTGTAGGCTAATAACCATCTTAGAAATACAGAAACTGCTATTATAGCTAGCCATGCTAACTATGCTAAAGCTAACAATACTACTTCAAGACAGCTGAAATTCTTTTGGTGGTTTTTATTGATATAAATACCTCTTGTCTACAAATCTGGGACACCGTTTGCTGATTAACAGTAACAAAAAAAACTTCAGTATATAGATTTTTTAGTAGGATAATGTTAAATATATCACCTAAAATACTTTTCATCAGACCTTTTCAGTGACAAACATTTTGATTTCATACTAGGGATGTAAACCACCTGTTTGATCAGGATGAAACACTCTACTGATACAGAAGATTGTGATTCAATATTTGCTGGTTGGGAAATTCACTCACAGTACTATCTTGATTTGAGACAATTAGTGCATGCTGGTTATTTTCCCTAAAATGCTAATAAGCAGAAAATGGAATGCCGCAGACATTGTTACCTATGCCTTCTTTCGAGTTCAAATATTTGCTTTGAAAAAAGCCAATTAAACTTGAAATCGTTTTGTATGCCAACGGAGGAGAATCCCGATCCGTTGAGGGCTGGTATCCTGCATGTTTTTGTTGTTTCCCTGTTTTATCATACCAGATTTTAATCAACAGGTGGTTAACAGGCTTCTGCAGAGCCTGATCAGCCACAAAATGTACTATGCAGCAATTAGCCGCCGCTATAGTGGACAGGTTCCTTTCCACCGGCAGTAACGTGTAACGTTTTCGACACGCCCCACAAGGGCGTCAGTTTGTTTTCAGAATTGCTGGGGACAATAACCATACACTTGAGTGGGGTTTAAAAATTGCTGGGAACAATAAAGGCAGGCTTTTTTGAAAGTGGGGGGGACACAGCTGCCAATCACAAATTTTGCCGGGGACATGTCCCCGGCGTCCCCGGTTAAAATGATGCCTATGACGCCCCAGAAGCAAATGTCATAATGTTTTGAGTCTATTTTTTGCACGTAATGCTTCCAAAACATGTCAAACTCCATGGTTTAGACCAGGCTAGGAAGTCAATCATGAAGGCAGTGTAAAACATCTGGAAATTTTCTAAATAAAAGTCACATGCAGATAAACGAACATCAGTTGTCATTAAAAACCCTGCAACTGGCGTAAACCAAAATTTAAATAAGTCACATACCTTTTTGGATACATGCAGCCAAACCACCAAATCAAACACCCAAAATCACTTGAGTTTTTGCAATTCTTCCGTGATTTTGTGACCTCACGGGACAATTCTGTGGAATGTGTTATCTGGGATACCATCCACCTTGCAATAACTTTAAAATTTGACTAAATAAAATGTTTCCAGAAACGGGATTTAAAGCTAAACCTAAGTTCTCTTTTTATTTGGGAATTTTGCACAGATAAAGAAACCAAGACTTCTGCAAAGGATCAGCACTAGTTGGCAGCCCTGTATGAGTATGAGGTAGTGTTCTAAGGAAGGGTGGAGGTATTCAGCAGGGCAATGCAGTCAGCAACAGCGAGCACCAGTTACTCTTTGGTATATAACTTCATATCCAAGCACAACATCACCATGGTTAATGAGACAGACTGTAGCTCTGTCCAGGTTCAGCTCAGCGTCTGCAGGCAGGGCTGACTTAATACCATTGGCGTCAATCTTGTGCCATAATAACAAAATGCAGAGGCAATGTTGAAACCTCACTGACTGGATTAATCTGACCATGTTTACAATCTGCTAAGTACTCCCTTAGGAAGATCTCGGAACCATTTCCTGTTAAATCAATATTTGCATAACACTGGTATGTGTAACATGGGGATTTTAGCTCTGGATTTGCAGGTTGGGCCTGAACAAAAACCCATTTATCTGTGGTTCAGTTGACGGCACCCCTATGTAAAATTTCCCTTGGTGGCATGTGGTACATGATGGTTGTTGTGTCAGCAGCGAAGTTGTAAACAAGCACATATCTTTTGTTTATTTGTAAGATTAATCTCACATACTTTGTCCTTTTTAAATCACTGCAGATATACCTGCCAACTGGCTGTCGGCGGCTGCAGGGCATAGTAAACCTGCAGAAGATTGATTTGGCAGTGGTGCACAGATCACACACACAGCCATTTTTCACTAAATGCTTCATACTGTTAAGCAAACGACAGAGGTCACGACTACTGCTGTGTGGAGCACGGTTGACATCAAAAACTGACAGTGACACAGACGTAAGCCCAAAAAAACAACCACAATGCACGAAGGGTTAGTCTAGTGAAGTAACATGAAGTCAAAGGATACATCCGTAGTTATCACCTTTATTTACTTCTAGTCCTTAACTGGAAAATGGACCAGGTTTAAAGCTGCAGTAGTGTACCAGTCCAAGTCAAGGTTACATCTCCAAGTCCAAAGGAACTGTCAAATTAGTGTAATCTGTTAGTGATCCAGTTAAAATCCAAACATTTGATTCGTAACAAACATTCAACACACACACACACACACACACACACACACACACACACACACACACACACACACACACACACACACTGGAGCATCAAAAGGTTTACTTAAAAAGGAAACGGCTGCAACAGCCACGGCTCTCACGTCTGCTTGGCAGACATCAACATGCCCCACCCCCTCCTTAAAATTTTACAACTTCCTCTAACCTCTCTGAGGATCAATACAAAAGACATGTGGGGTTAATTAGCAAGAACATTGGGACTTTTTGAAAGTAAACAGGCTCCTGTAAGAGAAGGAGAAGTGTTGAAATCAATCGTCATCAGCTGAATAACCATGTTCAGGGATGTAACTAGTCAGGCTACCTTTCAGCCTGCAATAGATTAGGACTGTGTTATTAAAATGAGGGGCATAATCTGTATATTCTGATGAAATCACAACTTGAGCACCTTAAGGCTTTTTTTAAGCTACAAACTAAAAACTTTCGATTAAATTTATGAGAAAACATTCTGTTAACTAAGTATCAAACAGACTTTTTAAATTAATTTACTACCCAAAGGTGTGCTCCAGGAACAGGTGTGTGCCCATTTTTACCGCGGATGCCTGCTGGATTGTGTCGATGACTTCAACCTTAAACAAAAATACAACAAAGGTATGAGGGGCGCTCATTTGAAGAGGGTAAAAGATGCTGCTCGAGATAAGCACGTACTCTACATGTGTCCAATTCAGTCAGCTAGCTGTTCTTAAGGGATTTGAGAGAAAAAAGGAGGATTCAGCTGCTTGGGTGAGGGTTGCTCCTTGGATTCCTATAACAGGTGTTGCTATAATGACCCTGCTCACTGATTGCATCCTGGATTTTCAGGGTCTTAACTACGTGGCTTAGGCCCATTTGTCTAGCGAACATGTTATACTCATGTCCAGCTGTTGTAAATGAGAATACCAGAAATACCAATGTTCTATTTAAGGTACCAGTGTTTTTTAATCTCCTGCCTTATCACGTCTATTTGAAAGAATGGGTCTGAAGAAAGTCTGCCCAGGGGCGTCATGCCTTTACTGGACAAGGAATATAGACCGTGACCCTTTAATCTGGTCTGAATTTCTTTTGGAGTCTTTTCAGTTAGGCTCTTAGTTAGGTAAGTACAGCTTGTCTGAAATGGAACCCTATAGGAGGGTAGTGTAGTTTGTCAGAACTGGAACATTGTTCCAGACCACAGTGTAGCTTGTCTGAAATTGAACAATATATGAGAGAAAAGCACAGCTTTACCTCAGAATAGGATTATACATATGCACTGTGTCAGTGGGTCCCATAATTTCCAGCTTCAGACCCACAAAATAGCAATTGTCTAAACATATTATCCCAGAAATCTCTGATTTAACAATAAAAACGTGCTTAAGTAGGAGCATACAGAAAACCACTTCAGCTCATATTCACTTATGCACATTTATTACATTTTTACGGAGTTTTTCTTAACAACTGTGATAGAAATATAACTTCAGCGACTGTTTTTCAATTTTATTCTCATTTGTGAAAATCATCTCAAGACCTCCTGTATGGTTCTTGGTGACCCAAAGAGGGGTCCTGACCCCTACTTTGGGAACCACTGCTGTAAGTCATAAATCTGTTTTTCCTTAGTAACGATGTGTTACTCTTTATTGTTTTTCCACCACAAGATCACATGATCACGATGCTGATGGAGCAGTGGGAACTTTGGCCTTAGCATTTTTAGCATTAACAAGTTGAATAGACGTGCATGGGCCACGCATTTTGAAGACACGTCCACCAGCTAGAACACAGATAATCCCATGATAAATCCCCATAACCTTGTTATAGAAACCTTTTTGGACCTGGCACCCCTGTAAGGTCCGTCAAAGTTCTGTTGAAAGGTTTCCAACTGGTGTGAAGGCAGCCTACAGGGTCAGGGTTAGTGCTGGTAACATGAATCTGATTCCAGTGATACAGTACTGCAACTCACTATAACGGCCTAAATGCAAATATGTATACACAACCCATGCAGGCGTTGCAATTAGAACTCTGGTTCTTGAGTGTGTGGCTTCAACAAAAGAAGAATTGATTATAATGTGCTTGTTTGTTTCACCTTGATAGTTGCTCATTGTTCCAACATTGTAACCATTTCAACACAAGTTTTCATTCAGAAAAATGTTTCCCAGAAGAAGAAGCTATTGGTACCCATCAGTCCCCCTGTGCAGCAGAAGAGAACGTCCTGGCCTGATGGAGCTGGTAACTCAAGAGTAGAGAGGGAAAAAAAGATGGAAGAGAAAAATTCTGGACTGTCAACAAGACGGAGAATCTGTGTCCTTGCAGCTTCGCGGCACAGCACATGAACTGGTTCCACAAGGTTTACAAAATGAGTTGCTGGCTACAGTTTATACCACAAACACAAAAGAAAAATATGCTCAAAGAAGGAAAACACTTTATTTTGGTTTCTGAGGGAGGAAGAATACTAAATATTACTTCATCTTCTACATAACCAATGACAGTCCTGTCTCTTGGCAGGTCTGGATCTTTCAGTCACGTTTGTTTGTTTAAAGTCATTTGGCAAAATTATACATGTGTGGACCAGAAACAACAATTGAAAATGTGCACATTAAGCTTGTTCAAGTTGAAGAAGTATAAATTTGACATTGTGTTTATTGAAATTACCTGGTCTGCAGAGCTGACCAGGGTGGTTTCAGAATTCAAAGCCAACTAAAGAGATGTGTATTCTCATGCAGCTATCTCAATATGTCCCTACGCAATCCTTAATGTTTAAAACTATGAGATTTATAGTTGTCTCTGCACCTCCTGGTGCATGTGAGGTTGAACTGGAACGATGATGTAGCAACCTAGTATGTGTATGCCCACAATTATTTTGCCTGTTAAAAACAAAAAACATTGGAACATTTCTTTTTACCTTTTTTTCAACTTTTATCTCATGTTGTCTTAATCCTGACACCATAAACAATACAAAAATACTCATCTCCTATCATGCATACTTAAAGCTGTTATAGCGAATCTGATGACAAGCTAGGTTTTATATGCAAACACGGTCGTGGAACGCTCACTCTGCCCTGGTTCCACATCCACCAGAACCCACATCGCCAGAGTAAATGAGACAGCGCTCAACACCAGTCATTGTTTTTTTAGGTCCAAATGTTTTTTGTAGTCCGTGACCTCAAACAGTGTTTTTCTTTCTGGGACTCTGGTAGTTTGTCCCAAAGTTGAAGTGGTAGCAGCCGTCTGTTTCTCCTTCTGTGGAATTATTAAGCAGAGAACTTCTCACACCAGTGGTGGTCTGCTGATAAATGCATGAGTGCGTTATGAATGGACGACCCAGAGAAGTACAGAAGTGTTGTGGATCAGCCAGACAAACAACTGGATAGTCCAATAGTTGCTTTCAGTCCGGGCTGTTTCACTGGCCGAGCTCGTCTTTGTTAGAACATTGTTAGAGGGGGAGAAGAAACCAAAAACTTTGATTATGTGCATGATATGTAAAATTTGCATCACTAAAAGAGTAAAATAATCGATATTTTTACGAAATTACTTTTTGTATCAGACATACCTAGTGTTGGTACTTAGGTTTCTTTAGATATTTTAATTCTATAAACATCAAATAGCCTGGACATTAGAGGTGGGAAAAATGATCGATTCTAAGATGCATCGCGATTCAGCCGTGCATGATTCTGCATCGATGCAGCAACGTGACATAATGAGATTTTCTCCCTATGTCTATGTTGTGGACACGCGAGGACAATAAAGTTTTGAGGTTTTACAACTACTTCCGGGGGCAGAGTTGCAATGACATGCGCACTGCGTTGCCCTAGCGCCAATTTAAAACAGAAAAGGCGGACAGGGATGCAGGGCCAACATGTCTGGGCTAATTTCGGTTTTGGGATCCTGGATGTGAAAGAATCACTTAACACAGCATTTGTTTACTATTTTTAAGTTCAGTAATATTCTATCTTAAAGCTGCTCCACCAAAAACATTATTGCTTATATTATTTAAGTAATTATAGGCAGCAGACTTTAAAAATTGTTGCTCACTATAGTGAATAGATATATGTTCTGTTTTTCAGGGGTATCGAAATAAAAAAACAAATTAAAAATTACTCTACTGCTTTTATTAAGTAATGAAAAATTGTGTGTGAAGAATCGTCATACACTTCAGACTCAAATCGAATCTTTAGGCAGATAATCTGAATCGGATCGAATCGTGAGGCAGGTAGAGATGAACTCCACTACTGGACATCATTCTCTGATGGTGACCGAAGGGTCCAAATTCAGCGGTCTGATGAATTATACAGCAGATGCTTAAAATAGCATTGTTAAGAGTTCTTTCAGCACCGTGTCTGTGAGATGTAAGCATCACAACAGATGGCAAAAAATCTCATGTTTCCCTCTCTTTACTATTTTAGCCTGGAGTGTTGTTCTGCCGCCTGCCCCACCGTTCTGATGAAAGCTCTCACAGGTCAAAAGCTCATGCACTCTGAATGCACAACACCATAAACAAGCGAGTAGCCATTCCCCCGTATGTCCGTTTGTCCGTGCTGACGTTGCAGTGTGGGATCTGTGGCACCTCCAAAGAAGCTCTGAGAGTTTGGAAAAGTGGCGAATGATAGATAGCGCAAAGATTCATCAAACATAGCTCAGCTGCCTGTCTCTGAGCGTCGTCTGTGTTAGACAGAAGAGTCTTCCTGTCGGCTCAGACACCCACCCTGCAAGTCCAAGCTCTGGCAATGTACTGATGGGATGTCAAAGTGTGGGACAGAGGACAACAGCAACTTAACAGTCAGTCGCTCGGGCCTAAGCCATCAGAACACATCCACTTTTAAATCTTAAATTTCACACAACACTAAAAAGTTTATGATGGCACATAAATTAATTTTTACATCAAAATGTAGATGCAATGCAAGGAAAGTGCTGAAACTGGTGGTGAGCGAGTCTGCTCTGACCCACACACACACAAGGCAGATTAATGAGAGTGTTACCGATTAACGGTGGCTGCCAAATTAATAGTCCAGAAAACATCATGGAGGACCTTTGTTTGTGTCAAAGCTACATCCACTGCCAAAACTCACAAAGCAGTCGCTCAAACCCGGATCTAAATCATTTCACGTCGTTTCAAGATGATGAAAGAAAAACACCCCTGCATGCTTCTCGTAGCCACAGAAGCAGAACCGTTACGGATTTAAGGAGTTAGGCGTTTTGTTCTCGGGAAGGAAACGGGATGTAAAGGTTCCTTTGGAAAACAATTTTTATGAAAAAAGGTACAATGTTTGATTATATAAAAATTGAAAACATATTAAAAACTCAAGGTTGCTCGGTTATGGAAAAACATGAAAATGTTAGAAATTACTAATATAGCAATTATATTTATTTCTCCTCTTCAGTTGGTAATGGGGCAACTCTAAATAAAAGCACCAATGAAGGCCCAAACACACACAGAAGGTGTTTCTCTCCATGGAACACTAGAATGTTTACACGATCTGTTTTCACATTCTTCCCCATCTCTATAGGCTAGTGTATTTTTTATTGATTATTTTAGAAATATCTATATTGATTGCCACTAGGTCTAGAAAGCATGCAGTTCTTATTCAGGTTTTCTGATTGTGTACAGTGTTAAGTACATATGACATGTTAAATCAACTTGGCTAAAACTAATTTTTTTAATGATTATTTCTAATTATAATTGGTCATTCTGAGTTTTTTATTCAGGCTGAACATGAAAATAGTCTCCTACACCTATCTCCTGCATTAGCTTCTGGACAGTGAAACTGTAGGATTAGAAAATGGACTCACCCATCTTGACTCGTGTTGGGGAAGGCTGTTGTTGGTTTAGCGTCCAGGAAATGGCAGAAAATGTCTTGGCTAGCAGAAGCTAACCATTAGCATTAGCAACTTCACCGCACATCAGAACTCCTCCAGGCTTGTGTTGTTTGTGGAGATAAAGCATCAATGTTGCAGAATAGAGTCAGTGGTAGAGTCGTGTTGCTGTTATCTACTCCATTATCCTTTAATGTTCTAGTTTATATTACATAAACCAATAAAGAGATTGCTTGAGTTGGGCTGTAATCACTCTGTTTCCATTTTAAAAATCAGAATTTGTCAAATCTACATGAAATAAAAACAGTTTTTTCAAAGTGTCTGATTTTCTCTAAGAAATATGTGCATGAGGGGAGTAAAATATCCTTGTTAATGAGAACAGGGCCTTAAATAGTCAGAAATTAGTTTTTATTTGTGAACCCTTCCATACCAACAAAACCAGTGGGCTGTCTAGAGACTCTCAGCAAAGCTAAGCTCTGATTGTAAAAGTAGAAGATGGGCTCAGCTGTTAATTCAGGAAAGGCTGAAGATTAAATTCCTCCATGTGTTTTATAGACTATAATCTACAGTTTCTTAGGAAAAGATGTAAAAAGGTCCCCTCTAACTCAAACTGGATTTAAAGCAGCAGGTTTCCACAACACAGGGAGGCCTATGTGACTCCAACAGGGAATGAGTCACAGTTGGATTTTACAGGATGTAAGTCTGATGGTAATGTAACCGATGAAAGTAGAGCAAATGAAAGCACCACGCCACGCTGCAACATGGCTAATATCATGCACAATATGGTAGCCATATCCTATCGACACCCCTCAAGGGTAAACACAGACACAGAACAGAAGGACAAAAACAAGCCAGCCATTCAGCTCCCCCCTCCTTCTGTCATCTGTTTTCTGTTTCAGCGGCGCTGCCTCGGCTAAACAGCAGCAGCCGGGACTGGCCTTGTGGCACGGCTCCAGTACTCTCACCTTCTGTAATCCCCCACAAACACACACACACACACACACACATGCACACACACACACGCGCGCGCACACACACACACTTTACAGCTATCTGGAGGTCCAGCAGACACACACCTGTCTACAGGGATTCACCGTTTTGATAAAATTACACACATGGATTTCATTTTGAGGTGGACAGTATAGGGACATACCAACATAGGTTGGTTTATGATATTTTAAATTATTAGAGCAATCGTTAATTTAACTGAATAATTTGATGAAGGTGGGCTGTAAACTGAGTGGGAAATCCCTCTGACTGCAGCAGAGATGTGCTCATTCACTTGTACAGAGCGTATCAGTGCACAAAAGGATGCTCACTACACTAAATCAGAGGAAAGTCTGGCTTGTAAGAAGGAAAGTGCAGAACTGAACTGGAATCAGAAAATGACCATACACAGACGGACAAATCAGTTCTGTTTTGTGAAACTGTCACATTTTTTGACCACATCTGCAAATCAATTAAAGAGGTCCTTCACTGTGAAACTATTCTTTACTTATTGTTTTAGAAAATAATCGGTGACTGAGTTTGTCATGCAGGCTAAACCTGAAAATAGTCTCCTGCATTAGCTTCTGATAGAAAATAGACGGTGAAACTCATGCATTTGAAAAGCCTGACAGATACGTCAAGCGGTCACTTGGACACACTGATATTGGCTCGCAACGGAGAAGGCTGTTGATAGTAGAATGGTAAATGGCATGTGTTTGATATAGCGCCTTCTAGAGTCCTGGAACCCCCCAATGCACTTTACAACACAATCAGTCATTCATCCATTCACACGCTGATGGGGATGAGCTACGATGTAGCTACAGCTGCCCTGGGGCGCACTGACAGAGGCGGTAGAAGGCTACTAGAAGCCAACCGCTAGCATTAGCAGAAATCCTTCAGGCTTGTGTTGTGGAGATAAAACATCAGTGTTACAGAGCAAAGAGAGTCAGTGGAAGAATCGCGTTGCTGTTAGCCAACTAGAGGCATGATAATGAGACTTCATATTTTTTCGTCTTCTGCCACTTTCTCCTTTGGCTGACTTCTTCATCCACAAACATGAGCATTGATAAAACATCAACAATGCAGAGGTAGATTTGCATTTCTGTTAGCCAATAAGAGGAGAGATGTTCAAATATCAGGAAATAAGACCAAATCATGCCGTGTGCTGCTTTCTTCTCCGGCTGCCTTGAACAGGCACATCTGACTCTTCCCCATAAAGTTTGACTTATTGGTCATTCATTCCTACTAAACCACTGCAAATGCATTAAAAATATGAGTGAGGGGCCTCTTTAAAAACATCAAATTATTTTGAGGCAAAGGTGTAGATTCCCATCCTGGCAGCCACACAAGTCACGTTAAACACAACTTAGACGTTTCCTCTGTAAGCTATCAAGTCCTTATTCAAATATTAGCACATATTAACCTAACATACTAAAACCTAAGAACATTTCAACATGAATGTATTTAATGACCATCAAAAGTAGCGCTTTTAGGATCAAACTGTGTGTCTTGACAATTAATTGCAGGTAATTATCTGCCAAAAGCTGAGAATAAAAAAAGCCAACTGATACATTAATAATGTGATCACAAATAGTACAAATACATTAAAGTCTAATTTGTAATTCAAATCCTTCCTGTTGAAGCTTCTGCAGAAGTAGGCCTGTTTCAACACTCCCAGCTCACTAAAAAATCTGTGAACCACAGCAGGAGGTCTTGTAGCCATCAGCAGTGCCTTAAAGGGCAGCTTCTGGCTCACTGTTATGTTTTAAGTGTCATTTCTTTTCTGAACAGAGCCTCTGTTGTTTTCTGTGACATGCTTGGTGTGCCATATTCTGCTAATGAAGCATGCTGACTTCCTTACTCCCCAGCACGTCTGCACGGCCTCTCTGAAGACTGGAGTGTGAGGAGGAAAGGAGGCTATAAAATGATACTGAAACGCTGCAGTGCTGCCTAACTGGAGGGTCCTGCAAATCTTTTGCATCTCATTGTGGGCTAAATAGTGTCTCAAAAAGATCTAAAGAGAACTTGAGTATGTGTCTAATTATACTCACAACTGTATAAATGACTACCAGAGTCGGTTTATTTTAGCTACTCTGTCTATAAACTGTTTAACAGTTTTTTGTTTCCTTTTGATGACTGACAGAACATTTCTTGAAACTATAAAATTATGAGTAATTAATATCATTCCTTATGTAGATACCATTTAGAATAAGTTCACAGTAAATAGACATTGCTAGCTTACTAAATAAGCTAACTAAATAAGCTAACATCTAGCTCAAGTGTTACTAGCGTGACCTGTTAATTTTTTCAAATAACTGACCACTAAATGTCAAAATGATTTCAAAGACTGATAAACTTTAACACTGTCATCAGATTCCCATCACACAAGTAATCCAGCAGAAATGAAACCAAAAAATGCATGTTGTAAATTGTCCCAGGGCAGAAAGTCTCATTCTGTATAAATAAAGTTGTTCTAAACCAAAAGTGATCCAAAAGCTTATACCAAAGCATTTCTGTAAATGTTACAAAATTAATTTTGTTTTACGACTACAGCATCCACTTTAGTTTTAGTCCCATTTTGGCTAGCTAATAGCCTGTTAGCTTGTCAATTCAGTCAGAATAAAACACGATTTAAAGAGGAGGCTAAAAGAAAAGTACGAACTGTTCATAACTTTTGTAAATAAAGTTAAAATCCCAAAAGTCATCACACACTGGTGAAAATCATCTTCGCATTTAAGCCGTCCCTGTGGGGAGTGGTGAGCTGCAGCTGTGGCCGCGTTGGGGAACTCAGCTTTTACAATCTTAACTGTTGATTTTAGCCTAGAAATCTTGACAGACAGTAGCTGAAGCAAAATTAGTTTTCCCTGCAGGCTGGGATAGCCATGCTCCATTGGCACCTCAGGTCTACCATTGGCCTGAGCAGTATTTTGTTATGCCAATCACAGCACTTTATCAGTTTGGTAGGTGGGATGATGTGACAAAGCATCTTCTTCAACAGTGTATGGTGGACTTCACCGTTGACTGACCTCCATAGGTTTGTTGTGCAATAGCATGTGGAGACAGTTTGAAAGATAACCGTAGATTCCGCCTCATTACTGGGCTCTCTCAGTGGATCTTGGCCAGTCTATATGTTCACATGGCTTGTGAGGCTATTAATTTACTGAAATCCTAAAAGAATATTAGCCTGTTCAAATATTTTTAGTGCATATAAATACTAACTGCATTTGGTATTGGAAAAAACTGTGATAAAGTCAAGGCATATGTCTTGTCTTGAACTCCTGTGAATTTCAGTGAGCAGACTGGAGAAGAGGCAGAGGACCACATGAGAGAGCCTGACAGAAACCTCTCTGTACACACCGCAAATCAAAGCAAAGACATGTAAGTGTTTTTCCACACAGCTTCAAGAGGAAGCAAGGGATGGACAGAGACAACACGGCAATCTGGTCCCTTGTCGATCTCTACACATTAAAATGTGTGGTATGGACCTAAGATGTGGATTTTGTACATGCAAAAGTCATGTTTTAAAGCAATACAATACTTCGTTCTGGTTTAATTTCTGGACATCCACAATTTAAATAAGCAATGTTTGAGTTTGTGAGCAGATGTCAGATCACTGGAGTAAAGGGCATAAAGCAAAAGGTCATCTGCGTATAAACAGTGGAACAAACAACTTGCTTTGATTGGTGGAAGTGTCGTTAAACTAACCAAGCCAACTGTTCCAACCAATGTTTGTTCATATTTTAAAAGTCTCAAGACAAATCTTGTTCTGCAGTTCTTCTTTCCCTCGTATAAATACAGCCTGGTGTCTACAGCCTAAGTCAGAGCCACTTCTGTTCATACAAACAAAACCATAAGATTTAAATTAGCAGTAAATGTGCAAATTAATCAAAGCCTACTGAGAAAAATTTAACAAAAGAAAATGGAAAATCTATCAAAAATCGGTGCCAATTGTAGCAGCCAAGGGCAGTGGTCTTAATAGATCGCTAAAGTCCTCTAGCTAAATCTAATGTCTCAATGGGCTGTGACAGGCTTAGACTACATTTTACCAATTGTTTTATAGATTTCAATCAATTCATTCTTTCAACAAATTATAAAAAAAAACTTCCACAAGGTATTTCTAAAATCTGTCAAAAAATTGCAAGAGTTCCCAATTTCTTATGCGTGAATTACTGTCCCTCGCTATCGCCTCAAAATTTTTACAAATTCCAAAAATCTGCAAGTCAAGTGAGAAATGTGAGCAAAACTTTAGGTGAGGATGGCAAAATCTAACATTTGGGTGAATTGCATATAGGCACAGATATTCATAGGCAACCCAAGCATGTAGGTGTATTGTAGTTCCCCAAATCATTGGTGTCTTTGCCAAGAAACATTTCTTGGATGTAGAATAACTAGGAGGCGAGCAATAGCTGTTTTTAACGTCATATTTCACATGTAGTTCAGTACAAAAAGCAGTAATTGAGCTTGTAAAAACAAGTGAGAGTAAACACAGGTCAGACATGTAATGTCAGATTATATTTGTTGTGAAATCTTCAACCCTGAATGCTGATCATTTAGAAATTGCAAATCTCCTCCTTGGTCAGGAGTTTGTGAAATAATAATTTTGGTGTTGAATATCTTAACCTTAGTGTGAATGACAAGTCAAAATGTTCAAAAATATCTTCATCTTGTAGGTTCCCCAGCTATGTGTGTGCAGGGTCTAAACTACATAACAAAATGTCGCAAGTTGGTCACAATTGATGGGCAATTAAATGAAAATGCCCCACAAGATCATGTATATTAGGGATGTGTATTGGTGAAATTATGGCGATACGATGCATATCACGATACAGGGGAGACAATACAATATTTCACGATATATTGCGATACATTCTGACGATATTGGCGATTTTTTAGATTGAATTAATTGTAGTAAAATTCAATAAACAGCCCAAGCTTATACTTAACATGTTTAACATGAAGTGTCTGAACCATAAAAGAGGGATAAACATTTCAATAATGGAAACAAGACCCATTGTATACTGCTGCCAGCTAGCAGTCGGCGTTTGAATTGCACCAAATAAAAGAAAAGACACAAATGTTTGCATGTAAATTCTTTCAAAAATTAGATACACAGCTTTTAAATATCAATATAATGTAGGAAGAAATATCATGATATATTGCTGTATCGATATTTTAGAACATCCCTAATGAATATAACTACGTATAAAATCTTTCACAAATGTGCCATACATTCTAAATATACAATAAAACATTTCCATATTTTTCTGCAATTTTTTTTCTCAAAATAGTTGTCCCAGTGAGATAGTGGCTTTAAATTTAAAAAGTACCTTTATTGTAAGTATTTGGTAGAATTATGCAATAAAACAGACATACCAATGTATTGGACAATGCAAAACAGACATGTAAACTCCGTCCAAACAGTGTTTAAGACTAGCATTAAACTCTACTGCTACTGTTGCCTGAGTCTCACACAAGCTTGCCTCTGTACGTTCTGGTTTGTGATACCAAAAACAGGAACAGCTTTGATACTGCCTGCAAATATTGACTTCTCCAGTATGGTTTCACTGCAGCCAAAGGTTGAAGGAACTCAGACATCCACAGCTCCCAACCCCGCTGCTCGCCACACCTGCTGTGGTTGTGGACCTTTATTTACACCAGAACCAGTTGGAAATGTCTGTATGGGTACACACAGACAGAGTACATACACACCAACACACATTCTTCTCTGTTTCATCTCCAGCCCAAAGTTTTTTGAAGGTCTGACAAAGTCTTCTTTCTTCTAGTGAAATAGCTTAACATCCTACGAACCCAAACACTTATACAACAACCAAACAAGCTACAAGACCTAAGTGACTTGTTTAATATTTGCAGACATCGATAAAAACTTACTCTGAACTCAGCGGTAGGCTAGAGGTTTTAGGTGAATGGATTTCTAATAAACGTGATGAGTGAAGTTACACCCCAGCTATCCGTGACAATACTGTGACTTCTGAACACCAAAGACTGACGCTGTTGCACCTGTATCTGCCTTCTACACAATCTTTTTCAGGCCTTTGACATTTAGTCAGAGCAGACAGAACAGCGTACCATTTAAAATCATCAAAGCGTGCTATGTAGAGAAGGCAGTCATCACTCCAAGGGGGCTGCTATTTTCATGAACCATTTAATGTGGCCTCCATCAACATTTCTATAATTTATCATTCTCATCACAGAAACCCTTTTGGATTAAGCATACTAAAAAACACTGTTTATTTCTAGTTTTTCCCCAACTCTGAAGGGGAAAAAACACACAAATAAATGTTTATTCTGAGGCTTATTTGAGAGGAGATTCAGTGACCCGAATGTTCTCGTGGGGGATTCCTATCAGCAGCGCGCACACACACACACACACAGAGAGAGAGAGAGAGAGAGAGAGAGAGAGAGAGAGAGAGAGAGAGAGAGAGAGAGAGAGAGAGAGAGAGAGAGAGAGAGAGAGAGAGAGAGAGAGAGAGAGAGAGAGAGAGAGAGAGAGAGAGAGAGAGAGAGAGAGAGAGAGAGAGAGAGAGAGAGAGAGAGAGAGAGAGAGAGAGAGAGAGAGAGAGAGAGAGAGAGACTGCTCTGCATAGAATCAGTTTGCTGTTTGAGATTGTCATAGCTTCTCATGTTTGGTCATTTTTCTAATCTTGCCCCATCATTAAATCAAGTCAAGAGCTAAAAACTCCAAACAATTTGCATCCATTGCAACTGACAAGAAAAGAGAATAAAGAAATACCAGAAAAAAAGGGATGCTGCTCAGTACATGTCTCTTTTAGATCAACAGGATGTTGAGTAGATGAGCCACCATCACACAGAACAACCAAGTGGAAGGAAAAATAATCCTGGCACCCTAAGCAGACAGCGGCACAGAGAGAGCAATTATTAAAGTGCATCAGACTTGAGTGTTGTGTGTGTGTGTGTGTGTGTGTGTGCGTGCGTGCGTGCGTGCGTGTGTGTGTGTGTGTGTGTGTGTCTGTGCGTGCGTGCATGTGCACGTGGCGATTAAACACAGGTCGGTTGGAAAGAGCCTTCAACATGACCTATTTGTCTTATTAACATCCATGTGAACTGAAAACAAAATTCTATTTTGCTTTTTGTTTTTTTTTCCTTGCATAATAATCATTTGTACTAAACCGTATAATCACTGATATGTTTGTGTTTCTGTTTCAACGATTTTTAAAGCAACTTAAACTTTGATGAGCATTGCACTCACAGACTGTTGGATTTAGTGACATCTAGTGGTGAAGCTGCACATTGCAGCTAATTAAATACCCTCCCCCATCCAAACTGATAAGAAAAACTACGAAAGAAAAGGTGAAAAAGTGAAAAAATTGCTTAAGAGTCACCGGTAATTGAAGAAGGCTGATAGCAGATCTAGAAAGTGATTACCAAAGTTTTTTTTTCACTGCCTTCCTTGTTGACCTTGGCTAACACTTTCTAATCGGAGAACCGGCCAGAGGGGAGTAGTAACCTGGGGCTGAGTGTCTGAAAAATGAGAGAACGATATGGCAAGAGAGCATTTTTTCCTCTCTCCTGTAAGCTCTCAGTGTTGCCCCATGGGCTCGCAAAACATTTTAGCCTCTAACCCCATGCACTTCCCTCAGTCTGCTTTTCTTACAAGCCAGCGTACGACCACAAATAGGGGTTTTATTCACAGTATTTAAAAAGTGAGTGGCTCGGGTTATGTGGAGTTCATGAGAACTTATTTATTCAGCAGAATCAGCCACTATAACATTCATTATGTGCCAACTGCAGCAAAGAAATTTTGCAAGCTAGAAATCTCCCGTTCTGACCTCACTCAACGCTGCATCTCGCTTCAGCCTGCACCTCTCAAAGAGACGCTCGTATCCTGCACCATGGTTTTGGTCCTATATTTTTCTACCTTTAGAAAAAACTGATGCAAAAAAGCTGCAAACAGACGCCAGTGGACTTGTTCTTATACTTAATAAAGGTGCTGGCAAAATTAAGTAAAGTTGTTAATTTATTCTGTTTTTAGAACATTCTTTCAAAATGGAACTATGGCAAAGGATATTTTTTTATGTGCACGGCATTAACCTTCTGGAAGCAGGCGTTGCAGGTTTGCAACAGTTAAAACCTACCTACCTGGTTACTCCACATACATATTTCATGAGCAATTTTTTACTCAGAAGTACCCCTGAAGGACTTAGTTGCTAGTCTTTTTATCAAAACTTATTCTGAGCCTGAGAGGGTTAACAAGCAATAGAGCCTGAATTCCTCTGAGACCACCTTTCTTTGGTTTAAACCTTGAATTCTACCATGCCAGGTTGCTTTAATGTTCTCATTCAGATGAAACCCTCATATTACCATGCCACAAACCAGAGGTGTGGACTTGAGTCACATGACTTGGACTCGGGTCAGACTCGAGTGATTATTTTAATGACTTCTGACTTGACTTGATAAAATCTATAAAGACTTATGACTTGACTTGGACTTGAATGCCAATGACTTGCAACTTGACTAGACTTGCATCTGTTGACTTGATGATGACTTGAGCATATTTGACATTTTAACACAAAAGTGGCACGACATGGACAAAAATCATAAATAATTCTTGGTTCTGGGTTTGATCTTGTTCTGCTAAATGCAACAACACTTTGTTTATAATCAGTTTCAGTTGCACTTTCTGCTTGTTTGAGCAAATAAATGAAGCTTTAAGAAGCTTTATTTCTGGAATTTATTTAATATCATTGTCATTAAATTGAAATCGGACAGATGACTTGATTATGACTTGAAAATTCAAAGTTAGAGACTTGGACTTGACTTGGACTTCCACATCATTGACTTTGGACTCTACTTGGACTTGATTGTCTTTGACTTTGACTTGACTGGAAAGACTTGTGACTTACTTGTGACTTGCAAAGCAGTGACTTGGTCACACCTCTGCCACAAGCATCCCTAAAGCTATAGCATATCTGCAAAGCAAGCTAGCTTAAACCACTCTTTAATGCTTTTAACAACATTCTAATGTTGTGTAGCTTTAAAATATTCTGGAGATTTAAAAAAATATAAATGAATGGATGAATTAATTCAGTGGTTCGCTCGCATTTGTCTAAAAATATCAACATAAAACATGGCTCAAACCAAAACCAACAGCTGGACCATCTGGTTGTCGATCGCACCGAACCACTGAACTTCCGCATTTACCTGGGTCCTCCACTCACGTATTTAGCAAATGAACACCACTGGTGTGAGAGGTTCTCCGCTCAATAGAATCAGAGAAGGAGAAACAGCCAGCTGCTACCACTTTAGGACAAGCACCAGAGTCCCAAAAAAAGATAACCAACAGGAAGGGTGAGTGCTCCGTGTTTGTGTTTTTAGCTATAGCTGGTTCTACAGATTTGCCATTGCAGCTTTAACCACCTTCTGCGGCTGACCTCTGTCTTGGAAACGAACTCCTATTTAATAGGTAGAATGGCTGTTTGCTTTGAAAAACTGCACAAGGAATAACACGTTCATATTCTGGTCTATGGCACACTAGGGGATTCGACTGCGACGCCACACACATGCAAGAATTTCCCCGTCATTTATTATCCTACATGAAAGGGAAAAGCCTGCTGGAGCTGACAGCGAACACACGCTGGAGCTGAAATACAATCGTCAATTTGGACGACAGTGTGTTTATGAAATGTTCTCCATTTCTGAAAATTGATTTTACACATGCGTTTGGCTGTGTACGGGGAAGATAAACGAATCGGGTCACCTTCTTACTCTGTGTAACAAATACTCAGAGGCAAGCTCAAACTACTGGTAAGACATGTCACATTCAATCAGGTGTAAATGTGTGGGGCATTAGGCACTGTTTCATCTCTGTAATTTATCTTATGGCTATCAGCCTTCTAATGCTCCACAGTGGCAAAGCGAGCGAGGGGGGTGGAGCGTAGGGAAGTTCGTTTGTTTTGATGAACAAGGGCACTGTAATGGTTCTCTTCAAATCTTTTAACAGAGAAAAATTATAGGACTTCAAGTCAGCCAAACTGACTCACAAATACATCAGCTGGGAGAAAGCTCATGTTGTCGCAATAACCTTGACCACACACACACTTTGCTCAACTGAGTTTTAATAAACCAAGAGAACACTTTCAACTTTCAGAAGTGTATTCCCAAACCCTGCAAAAATAACAAGCCATGACAATGCATTTATAAACATTATCACACGGGACACAAGTTTTGAATGTCATTTTTGATGCACATTCTACCTGAATAGCCTTTTATTGCCTCAACAGGTGGTAAATATAATCAAAATGGTCGTTAGTTCAAGCAAAAATGCACATAGCAGTTCTTGCTGAGAAATTCACTTTGGATTGTAGGTAATGGTACCAGAATCTCATGGGATGAAAAAAACTGCTTGAGAAAGCAGCATGGCTCTTGGGAAGTGGCTCATTAACGTAGATTCCAACAAAGCCTTGTAGGGCGCCATGTCGATTGGTAAAGTGAAAGAGGTTAGTAGACGTGGGGCGACTTGCTGCAGCTTTAATGGCTCAGAACATTCTCACTGTCTGTAACCAACATGTCTAACAAGGTATATTTTTATCCTAAAATGACACACAGCCACAAACTGAACTGTGCATGTATCTAAAATTTTACTCAACAATAAGTCCAACTTATGTCAATTCATTTCAGTTTATTTATATAACATCAAATCACGACAAGAGTCGTCTCAAGGCACTTCACTTAGTAAACATAACAATACACTTCAGTTCATTAAGCCAATAAGTAAAAAGTGTCCTATATAAGGAACCCAGAAGGTTGAAATTGCAATTTCAAACACAATCATGTGTCAAACTGTGTCTTTTTGCAGCGCTCCTGATTTACCCAGGATCTATTGTGTCAAATATTTTACACATCCAGGGTTTTCCCCAATGTGCTAACAGTAGCTACGTTTCAACCAAACCCCCAAAATGGAGCTCTAAAATTGAGTCAAACCCGGAAGTACCATAAAATGCAGTTCCACCCTCATCCACTAGGGGCTGGTGTCTGACGCGAGCAAATCCTCATTGACTCCCATGTTAAAAATACCAATTTCACAGCAGAAATAAACATGTTTACAGCCTGGTTCCAAAACAGGTTTTTTGTTTAAATGATCTAGTTTACATTCATGACAACTCTGAGGGGGGTGAATTTTTTTCTCACTCTTCTGTTTAAGTGTATTAAAAGCCTAAAATTCTGTATAATATATGTAACGTTATGAACTTCATAATTTTCAGCTCCACACAGCTGCCCCTGTACACAGTAACACCCGTGTAGAAAACGCCAAGGTCGGGTGTTCCTCAGACTGTTTACATTCCAGGAGAAGAGCCAGAAGGAGAAGAAGAACGCTTTTCAATAATCAAAGTACTTAAATTTGTGATTAAAGCTATACGAAACACATGTTGATCAATAATAATCAAGTGAATGATCTGTGGAATAAAGATGTCATGATTTATGTGTTTAATGAAAACAGGACTACTGCACAGACAGACTGACCCTCATATCCATAGAAACGCATGACACATTGTTCCAACCAATCAGAGCTTTCGGCTGCCGCAAGAGAATCTGGCTTGTTGACTTAAAGTGTCCAATCCGCTTTACTAAAACTTATCAACAATTCAGAGATATAAAACAAGGCAACGCCATTTTAAGCTCAGTTCCATTTTGACTTCAGTTCTATTCACCGTCATCCCAAAGAGAAGCACAGCCTGACCAGATGTGTTTTTTTCTTTAAACTAAGAACTGTGAAGTTGGAGATTTTCGTCGTTTAACAACCAGACGACATCCTTTCAAAATAAGAGCACCTGCTGACGCTGCCTATTGTTACCTGGGTCGACCCTTCAGACGGGCTTTGAAACGCTGCGATCGCTATTTCGACCAGCTCCAGCGCACATCCGAGGTCTTCAGACCTGGCATTTCCTGATCTACCTGGGAGGCGCCCACTGGGTACGTACATGGCAAAATAGCAGCTCATGTCATCACTTTATAAGCCTCGTGATATCTAGTCATAACAATCAGACTACCAGATTCAATGACGTCAGCCTAAGGAGTCTGAACCAACCACACACACACATCGAACATCACATTCATTTCCAAACAACACAGAGTTAGTCCTGGTAGATTGTTAAGAATTTATAATTAAGAAATTAAAGATTCTTAAATGATCCCAACTCTCTCTTTTCTTGTCTCAAAGTCAATACAGAGTGTTTAATTAAACTCCCTGATGATAAAAACAGCCCATATTCTGATTATAACAAGTGATCTACTTACAGTATATTAAAATACAACTCTAGATAGTTTCATCACTCTATTTCTCTACATTAATGAGCATCAGACCCACGTGACCACAGAGCTAGCTCCGTGGAAAGGCCTCAGTAGAGCCTCGGTCTGGCTTGGAAACTGCTCCGGCATTTTGAGTCTCTGTGTTTGTGTATTCTTTTTTGGATATTTTTTGTGTAATTGTTGGACAAAATGACTTGCTGTGGCATTAATTGCACTAACAGAGCGTCCAAGGAGTCTCCACTTCATTTTTTTTTTTGGTAAGTAAAGTTATATTTATGTATTTAAGGTCACTGCCGAGCTGAGCTTAGATTTTAACATGTACTGTTTAACCATGAAATTTAAATGTAATAGGGTAAAACCCAGTGCATTTAACATAATGCTGCACTTTAGAAAATGGGTTGAAATATAACATGTTGGTGGAGCTGGGTTCCGACTATCAGCTTGTGGAGCTCTCGGGAGACCGATGTTTTCCACCCGTTTCTCCCCTGGCTTCACAGCTTCTGTTTGCTGCACAGAATGCCGGCTGTTTCTCCCTGCAGCTCGGCGCATCTCTGTCTGATCGCGGCTTCTGTCTGCTGCGTGGGCTGCCGGCTTGTGGAGCTCTGGGATGGAAACCTTTCCACCCGGTTCTCCCCAGCGGCAGCTCTGCGCAGCGGTGCTTGTCTGCTGTGCAGCTGCTGGCTTGTGGAGGTCTCGGAGACCTCTGTGTTCCACCCGGTTTTACCCAGCGGTCAGCCCGGCGTATCTCTGACTCAGAAGCTCTGGTGTTGTGCACAGTTAACTCCGGTTGTAGCTAGGTTGCTACCTCCGTTAGCTTGGCTCCCACCTCCGCGTTAGCTTTGGGTTTGCCAGGGTTAGCTTCAGGTTAGCTTGTAGCTAGTTCGACCGGGTGTCGTCAGTTGATCCCAGCCTTACAGCCCCACCCTCAGCTCCTCCTCTCTTCCCTTTTGTGGAATTGTCTGGGCTTGACGGAACCTGTGACACGGTCAAAATGGCGGTGGTGGCCACCTCCCATTTTGGCCTCAAAAACGTGATATTGGAGCCTATGGAAAGGAGATGTCCAGTATATTTATGTTGATAGTTTCAACACAGTCTCACACCTGAAGCAGCTGAAACTGACGATGGGTGACCAAGCATTTGTTTTCGTCACGCGGCGCCAGAGCGTCAGTTTCTAAAGCCCGCAGGAGAACGCACATTTCACAGACATTTAACCTCTAACCTCTAGCTATTTAACCTTCCCCTCACCCCCATCCTGACCATAACCCAGTTTCTCATTCTAAGCTTCTTGTTAACTGTGTTTGAGAGGGACGATACAACTAGAAACAAGGTTTTGAATGTGCAACTGGGTTAAGGTTAGGATGGGGGTGAGGGGGAGGTTAAATAGCAAGAGGATAAAGGTCAGAATTTGGTGAAATCTCTGTTTTTACGCGGCCTTCGGAAAGCGACGATCTGGCACAGCGCGTCGCAAAACAAACGATTGGTCACCCCGCGTCATATTTCGACGCTTCACTTGTGAGAATGTGTTGTACGTTAAAATGCACCAAATTTCCCCTAACCAACTCAAACATTGGTTGATCAGAAATCCCAAATCTCTGTTTACATGGACACTAACTGAAATTATCCGATCATGCTGTGAGTTTATATGCACCAAGCATTCAGTCAGATCAAATAGTGAGCATGCGCAGAGCTGCAAACAAACGCCATCTTGTCCACATGTCTTTTGCCTCGCATTTCTTTTTCTTATTCTCTAGCTTTGTCCTTTGACTTACGTTTCCAGCTGTTTTTGATTAGGTCGATACTTCGGAGAAACCCCGCTTCCTGAGTCTTTAGATGCACTTGAGTTTATAACTTTGCATTTCTAACCTTTTGGCCATCGAAATGGTCAATAATGTTGAGGTCCCGTAGTGTTTCCTGTAAAAAAATTGTGTCGAAAACAGATCACTTCTGTTTATCTCCCGCCATGTTTTGACTTGTCCAGAGTGGCTGCAAAGGCAGAAATATGTCATGCTGAAGTTGCACACATCCCAACGAACACATGGCCGTATCAGATCAGAATATTCAAATTGACATGTTTACATGAAAACTTTTTGATCTGATAAGGCATTCATTCCGATTACTTGTGCCCATGTAAATGTAGCTACTGTTGGGGCGGTAGCACTGAGTGGGAGGCTTTTGGGGTTAGGTTTCTGGGAGCACAATGCTTGAGCTGACAGAATGGCGCATTTGCCCATCTTTTGAGTTATTTTCTCTTCATGGTGCTACTACGGCCAATATTTATGACTGTGGATGTCACCATCACTCATTTTCTCTTCTTCACCAAGCACCATTGATGACTTGCCAAATTCCTCCAACAGCAAAAAGGAAATTACAGTAATAACATTATGTGAACCTGAAAGAACAACTTCTCTTTAGAAAAAGTTTTGAATTTTTGCATCAAATCATATAAAATTTTGCTAATCAAAGAACACGTGTCGCCATTTGGTGCTATAGCATGTTTTATGAGAAACAAATGTCCAGACAGCCCTTGTTGGTAGACCAATGTAGGAAAAATGTATGCCTTTTCTCCACAGTGTGTATATTTTACTGAAGCTTGATTTGAAAAAAATTGTTAATCCAATTAAAATCGCAATTTCTGCCAGAAAAATGTGTTTTCCTAAAATCGTTCAGCCTGCGTTTACTGTCTGTCTTTGGTTGATGTAACTGTTTATACCTCCTTCTAGAAGAGTCATAACTGTCTGAGCAAATAGTCATTTTTACTGACAGTCAATCATAAACAGTCCCAGCAACGTTTCCATTTGAGGCAACAGATTGTTTGAACCAAATTATGTTGTTGCATCTTTCAGATTAACTGCTTGGAAATGAATAAAATACACTTTATAAATATTGGAGCAGAAACTTTATTACATAAGCCTTAATTAGAAAGCCACATCCCACACAGTTTTAAACATCACAGCTTGTTGGGAAAATTAAGAACAAATGGCTCCAATCCACTTAATTCCTCCCCTTTAACTTAATTAAGAAAATAAAATTAACTTACCACAAAAACCCATTTGCTGTTTGTAGAAGGCCAAGTTAACAAGTTTTCTCCACGTTTGTGGTATAAATTTCCACGAATCTGTGATCCAGTTGTGTCTGCAGGTGTGTGCCACTATATCCGTGAGTGCACAGGGGTTCTGTGTGTTTATTAGCCGTTCAGTTCTACAGCTGGACTCATATTTCATGTCACATTTAGCACAGCTTTGAGAAGGAAAAGCTGATTGGCAAGTCCCCCAGTGAGCGGTGACAGGGTGGGAGGCATCAGACATGCCAACACAATCTCAAACACAAACACAGAGGAGGACAGTAAAACAAGAGCGTCTCTTTTACTGTCCAACACCCTTGAAATCCCATCCACGGTCCAGTGGACATAAAACAACAGGAGTTCACTTTGGACCTCGTGGTTTCTTTTCAGTTTGAACTCTTGGTGGTGCCCCAGGGGAGTCTGGGAGCACACATCATCTGGCAGGCTGCTGGTCAAAATCTCACGTTCTTCCACCATTTTTTCCCACTTTGAGGAATAATTCGACTCAGTGCTGTTCTTGGATAGCTATAGGGAATGTTGCCTTGTTTTCTGTGCGAAACTGAAAAAGAGATCTACCTAAAATGTTGCCATTCATGAAAGGAATACGTACTGCCATGACTGTGTTGGGTATGGACCAATGTATACCGTGGTTTCACCTCTACAGGTTTGATTCCCACTACACTCAGAAATATGTTTCACTAATGTTTACATTCTCTTGAATGTAAAGTTGGGAACATCACATTGCCTTACCAAGTCATTACTGTTGAATGTCCTTAGACACACCTCTACCCTGAAGCAGCAGCGAAAGTGCATGCTTACCACAGAAACGGACTCACAAGGCATTCATTCTACTAGAGACCACAGCAAAGAGAGCTTTAAAGCAAAAATCTATAAATCAGCAGAAGAAAGTGATTGTTAATATTAGCAATTGTTTCATTTACTGCAAATCATCATGGAAAGGTTTGCCATCCATCTATCCATCCAGTGTCAGGTCACGATGGTAGCAGGTCAAGAAAAGAAGCCCAGAAATACTCCTTTTTCCTGAGGGACCCCAGGACATTCCCAGGTGAGTTCTGGGTTTTTTCCCCATTGTCTCCCACCTGTACAATGGACCAAATACACTTCCAAAGAGAGGTAACCAGAGGATATCGTAAACATCAGCTGACTCCTTTTGACATCAAGAGATTGTCCTGACGCAGAAGAGAGGACTAGATGTCCAATTATATTGGCCTAGCATTGTTACTGGCTGAAAATGGTGTCAAAATATAAAATCAGAAATTATTGTAATCAATTTTTACTCATTTAATGACACAACCTTTAAATACTATGCATGTATTATACATCAAACTCTTTGTCCATCTCTCCTCTCATTTAAAAAAAGGGCTAAAAGGGCTATGCCAATATTCATATAATGTAGGGTTAAAATAGCTAACTGTTGTTCTTCTTTTGTCCAGCTAAAACTGTAAATAAATACTGTCTCTGCACGAGTTTTCAGGCTCATGTTACGAATTGTTTTAAAATGCCATTTATCGAGTCGCATCTTCCTGTTGCTGCTTGTTCCAGTGCTACAGTTATTCATTTTCTACGGCCCAGTCTGTTTCATTTGTAGTGCCTGTTCTTGTTAAACTGAGGGGGTACAGAGCTGAAACATCTGTGCTCCTCACACCTCTGCCTGCAAAGTCTGCAGAGAGGCTTGGGGCACAAAGCTACTGGCAGTGGGGAGGGAAGGGGGGGGACACGACATGTGGGGAAAGCCTGAAGGGTCTTTAGCTTTCTTTGCTTTTCTGGAACAAGGAGTTTCCAGGACACAGGTGAAACACTGGCTTTGCTGATGTTAAGTTGGTCACAGATGCTAGAAAGTTCTTACATATTGAAAACAAGTGAAAAACAAATTATTTAAGATCAATTCTAATGCTTTAAGTGGGTCGGTACACACCAGTACCGGCATTCTTAAATTTTGCCTCTTGGCTTTCTGGGACTCTTTTCCAGTGTACTGGTGTTTACCAGTAGACTTTCCAGCCTTTAAGATAAGATAAGATAAGATAAGATAAGATAAGATAAGATAAGATAACCAAGAATACAAGTTGAAATCTCCAAAATTACAGACCAAATCAAGGATCAAACTTTATTCTTGCTTCTTGTTAGCGTAATCTAAATCATTCTACCAAAATGAGAACCAATGACATTCTAATGTTTTCCATGTAAAAAGAGGAAAAATTGACTTTAGAAGAAAATCCAGTAACTGAACAGAAGACACGCTGTCTGGGGAGGGTGTTGTGTATAAAAGGCCACCCCTTGTCCCTTTAAACGTCCTAGAATGCTCAGAGGTCAGGGATGAGTAAGATGTGAAGTTGTGTCGACACAAAGAAGACCTCAGTGGTCCACAGATGAAGGGCAACAGAGAGTTTGCAGGTCGTCCTTTTTACAATGTTCCACTCATTTCTGATCGAGGTCCGGTGCATTCTGGGAAACGAAGGATCAACGAGACCTACAGCAGTGATTTTTCTCTGGTGTATACTGGGCAAGGAAAAGTTGTATTGTTTTGAATGTTGAATTTATGGACAGGAAATCCCTTTTTCCAACCAGACACAAGATTTGACGCTGACCTGGAGGGCTATACATCCAATACTTCTGATGAAGCAGAACGTTTCTTAGAAAAAGAGCTCTGAATGAAGTGCACGCGTAATCACAAAAAAAAAGGAGACAATTCTTTTTATTCAGATTTTGGGTGTGCCATCAAGTGGTGATGATGGAAACACTTTAATGTACCTCCAAGAAGTAACCGTGCGAGCCGCCAAGACAGGATCTCCAAGCTTCCTGCTTTATTCCGCACTAAATGACGGCTGAGGATTACCGCCAGGAAATGTTCAAGGACACGCGAGATGAAACATCGGGCTTGAGCCTTTTGATTCTCCTCCAGTCTTTTGGCCAGCCCGGCATACTTGGGTCTGCAGCAGAGAGCCATAGTGACCTCGCTCAAACAAAAATCCTGTCATCTGCTCTCCATTCACAGAGTTCCCCTCAGGTTAATGCAGAGTTAAAAAAAGAGAGATGTCATTTCCGTCCTTAACCATCTGCCAGAAAACCCGCCGCGTTAAGAGTATAAAGAGGCCATCTGTGCATCTTATTTAAAAATCAAGCTTGTAAACAGATTCTTTGGGACTGAGAGCTTCGCTTGCGTACAGAGACTCGTGCAGGGGGTTACTCAACACATGGAGGGTACCAAGCTTTAAGTGTAGATACAGTCTCAAGCCTCGAAGCATCAGTCAGAACCATAACGGTCTCTTCACAGGTGAACCCGCCTGCAGATCCTTCATCATCTCCAACCTCAGTTAGTGCCAAAACTGACCAGAAGCAGCTGCCACTACCTGGAAGTCTGCTTAGCTTTCCCTAGCACTTGGTAATTACACAACTATTAAGGCTCCCAACCACACAGAAGGCTTTAATTCAAAAGCTGTCAGTGATTAATCACCTACTGAAGTGAGGAGCAAAACTGCTACTATATCACACCACTGGTATTGCACGTTTTGTGTAAACCAGCCTGGACCTAAAGAACAATTAGTTTTGACATCACAGAAAGCAAATCTAGTCTAGAGTTGATGCTGAAGTCAAAACATGGCTGCGCCTGCTCATGATTTTATTTTGAAATGTGAGGTCATAACATCCAGCTGATCCCAGTCCACCTCCCCCCACCCGCATCACGCACCACCATCACCACCAACCTCATTGCACTCGACAGCCCAAGCGGTGGGGGGAAACAAATTCACATAAATTGCGAGCGGTGTGTTCTTGTATTCTCTGGAGTGTTCAGGTCTATGTTTCAGCTGCCAGGATACGCGTTACCTTCCAGAAGTGTTGCAGAGGGGGAGAAGGAGTGCATACGACAGAGGAAGGCTTGCTGATGGCACGTTTTATTAAAATCCAATTAAACAACAAGTCCTGTGTGGAACGTTGAGCTAAATGGGAGACTGTGTGTAGAAAATGAAAACTATTGCTGAAAGAATCAGGAACATCCAACCTCAGCCGAGAAGAATCATCGAAGTTGTTTGAATACATGAATACATCAACCAAGGCCACTGCCAGAAAGAGTCAAAGCTTACAAGTTTCTCCTGAAAAAGGTTGATTGTGAATTACCTAAGACCAAACTGGACTTTCGGCTTCGTGTTGAATGTTTTTCATAGGTCCATCTCTAGAAATCAGGCCAGCAAACAACTGATTAATGGAGCTTGTTTATTTTGGCCTACATAACAGCTAAATATTCATACACAAGTACTACAGGTTGACAAAATGACAGACCTAGGACTCTCACCTGCTGCCTTTCATGCAAGGGTTTCACATTATTAACATTTTATATTGAAAAATGATGGAGTTATATTAATTTTAATCAACTCTTGAAAGAAAATAGCATTATACTACCTAATTAGATTGTTTAAAGGCTCATAAAGATCATTACCAACTTCTATGATAACTAAACTAAAACTTGACTTCAAACTCCTAACCCTAACCCCTACCGTACGGGAACATCTGCTTTAATATCGATAGCACACTCAGGTGTAAAGGATGATAATTACTTAACTCATTCACAGCCATAGACGACTTTATTCAATAATTGCATTTATTAAGAGGGTAGGCTTGGGAACGAGCTCATGCACAGTGAAAGTAAACATCACGGCTCAAAAGTTGATTTACATCCATGTGTGTCATGCGTCATGTGATCATGTGATCATGACGCATGACACATGGCGCATGACACACATGCGTCATGTGATCATGCAGCAGACAATCCATGAATTAGGAGATTGTTTTGGGATGTCTCTATGCCTAAGGTGAGGTGCAAACTGGAAAAGCTGCTGCTCACACCTCAACAATGGTGTGTGAAAGAACAGAAAAAGAAGTGAGTCCTGATGTAACAAGTAAGTCTACTTTTGTTTGGTAGTTTTGGTATTTACATGGGGCTGCGCAGTGGTGCAGTGGTTAGAGCTTCCCCAGACATTCAGATATCCCCAGATATTCATTCATACAGACATTACCCATCATGCGCTCTGCGCTCCTCTGACCAAGGCCTGCTCGCTGTCCCTCGTTCTAGGTGTTGTACTCGCGGGGACCGGGCTTTCTAAGTCCTAGCACCGTCACTCTGGAACCAGTTGCCACCCTCAGTTAGGCTGTCCCCATCTCTGCCAGTCTTTAAAAGTCGCCTAAAAACCCACCTCCTCGGTTTGGCGTTTCCTGAAAGTGTTTGAATTTGGCCCTCTTTTATGTTGATTTTATTTCCCTGTTTTCATTGGTTCACTCTATCCCTTGTTTTACCCATTTGTCTTCTACTAGAATGTTTTACCTTTTTTTGTAATTTGTAATTTGAATTGCTTTTATTTTCCATTTATTCACATTTAACTTTCTCATGTACCATGTTCAGCGCCTTGGGCTTCCCGACAGGGTTGCGGTAGGCGCTTTATAAATAAAGTTTTGTTTGATTGATTGATTGATTGATTGATTGATTGATTGATTGATTGATTGATTGATTGATTGATTGATTGATTGATTGATTGAGAGCTGTTGCCTTGCAGCAAGAAGGTCCTGGGTTCGCTTCCCAGCCTGGGATCTTTCTGTATGAGTTTGCATGTTCTCACTGTGGGTTCTCTCCGGGTGCTCTGGCTTCCTCCCACAGTCCAAAAACATGACTGTTAGGTTGATTGGTCTGTCTACATTGTCCTTAGGTGTGTGTGTGTGTGTGTGTGTGTGTGTGTGTGTGTGTGTGCGTGCGTGCGTGCGTGCGTGCGTGCGTGTGTTTGTGTCTGTGATTGTTTGTCCTGTGTGTCTCTGTTGCCCTGCGATGGACTGGCTCTCTGTCCAGGGTGTACCCCGCCTGATTGCCCATTGACTGCTGGAGATAGTCACCATCAGTCTGGTAAAGGTTATAAAGCCATTTCTAAAGCTTTGGGACTCCAGCGAACCACTGTGAGAGCCATTATCCACAAATGGCAACAACATGGAACAGTGGTGAACCTTCCCAGGAGTGGGTGGCCGACCAAAATTACCCCAAGAGCGCAGAGACAACTCATCCGGGAGGTCACAAAAGACCCCAGGACAACTTCTAAAGAACTGCAGGCCTCACTTGCCTCAATTAAGGTCAGTGTTCACGACTCCACCATAAGAAAGAGACTGGGCAAAAATGGCCTGCATGGCAGATTTCCAAGACACAAACCACTGTTAAGCAAAAAGAACATTAGGGCTCGTCTCAGTTTTGCTAAGAAACATCTCAATGGTTGCCAAGACTTTTGAGGAAATACCTTGTGGACTGATGAGACAAAAGTTGAACTTTTTGGAAGGCAAATGTCCCGTTACATCTGGCGTAGAAGTAACACAGCATTTCAGACAAAGAACATCATACCAACAGTAAATATGGTGGTGGTGGTGTGATGGTCTGGGGTTGTTTTGCTGCTTCAGGAACTGGAAGGCTTGCTGTGATAAATGGAACCATGAATTCTACTGTCTACCAAAACATCCCGAAGGAGAATGTCCGGCCATCTGTTCGTCAACTAAAGCTGAAGCAATCTTGGGTGCTGCAGCAAGACAATGACCCAAAACACACCAGCAAATCCACCTCTGAATAGCTGAAGAACAACAAAATGAAGACTCTGGAGTGGCCTAGTCAAAGTCCTGACCTGAATCCTATTGAGATGTTATGGCAGGACCTTAAAAAGGTGGTTCATGCTAGAAAACCCTCAAATAAAGCTGAATTACAACAATTCTGCAAAGATGAGTGGGCCAAAATTCCTCCAGAGTGCTGTAAAAGACACGTAGCAAGTTATCGCAAACACTTGATTGCAGTTATTGCTGCTAAGGGAGGCCCAGCCAATTATTAGGTTCAGGGGGAAATACTTTTTCACACAGGACAATGTAGGTTTGGATTTTGTTCTCTCCCTAAATAATAAAAACCATCATTTCAAAACTGTATTTTGTGTTTACTTGTGTTATCTTTGACTAATGGTTAAATGTGTTTGATGATCAGAAACATTTTGTGTGACAAACATGCAAAAGAATAAGAAATCAGGAAGGGGGCAAATAGTTTTTCACACCACTGTATATTGTATATTCTCCCCTATGTTACGATATATTTTGTATCTTCTCCCTTGTACTGTGTCAATACACACCCCTAAAAACAATTGATAAGTCAGAGTATTAAATTTATTGCGCTACATTAATAACCTGGTGGTTAGATAGTTAATGTAAAATAAACCATTGAGGAGGAAAGCTTATTTTAGTAAAATTTTCTTTAAATTTAACTTATTTCAACAACTACTGTGTTCATATTTCTGCTTTTTAAAGTTGCAAGGTCAATCGTAGTTAGCTTTCCTCAGCAGTATGTCTCAGAAAAAGGACCAGAAACACGTTTCTTTACCGGCAGTAAATGGAAAGCAAAGCAAGTGTGAAATGGACTTCAGTCTACTCTCACTGTTAAGTGGAAAAGAGAATGTCCTGCCTGTCTTATGTTGTGATGTAGTATTTTGAAGAAAGTAAAGTTTGGACCTTAAACAAGATGTTTCTGGCTGTTCAGGAGCAGAATCATCTGAGGGAGAAAATAACTTCCTTTGTGTGACTTTGGGGAGTTATAATTTTCCTGTGCCTTTAGTGAAGTCTACAGCTGCAAAAAAAAAATTAAAATTAAAAAGCTGTATCGTGCTCGTTCTAACATGCAGGTAATGCTAAACACAAGCATGTTGAACACAAGAGTTATTGTTGTCCACGTTTTAGTCACAACCAAAGCTTTTCCGGACAGAAACAACTCTACCATGATAAATAACACCAGGAAATAACTAAAATTACAATAAATGAAAGAAAGTTTAGATTCAAATTATATATTTTTTACAGGGTAAAAACATTTCAAACTTCCTCTGATTTGGAAGCAAAACATCCCCCAAGCAATGGACCACTGCCCTGCCTTTACAACCTCTCCATCTTTCCTGACAGTAATAAAGTGAAGACTGTGAAAAGCACATTGTTGTCCTCACTCACAGGGAAAAACAGCCACAGGCTGTCTCTCAGACTAAACCCATTCAGAAGTCTTAGAGTGTAAAATTATTTACTTTTATATAAAAATAAACCTCTCAGCTTCCATAAAGTATGCTGGATGTTAAATGAGGTGATTAAAAGACCAAGCATTCTTTTGGGGCTCATCGACCATATCCCATGCCAGAGTTTGATGCTGGGAAATTGAGTTTTAGCCATTTTGGTCACATTGTTGGTTGTGAATGAGTCTCTGCTAGCAACAACCCAAATTTTTTGCTTATATCTAAATTTTCATGGTTATAGCCATTCCTCTGCTTGTAAGGTTGGTTATCAACAGCAAATATATTGAGTTAGGTTGACTCTAAAAGGTCTTTGATTGTAAATTTACATCAACTGATTGTTTAATAAGGGTTTCCTTAAAATACATTCAGTGGTAAATGGGAAATGTGCAAATAGTAACATAATCCTAAAGGAGTTGAATGTGTTGGCGATCTGCCAAAGCCAAGCCAATGCACAATCATCACAGTTTACCTAATGGAAAGGTTGACAGCAGAGGGTTGTTTCTGCCCGGACTGCTTTAGATGTGACACGTGCTAATCCTGATCACTTTTGTGCATAAAAGAAAAGAAAAGAAAATATTTTAAAGAAGATAAAAGAAAAGAAAGCAAGTAATGCTAAGGATGTGATTGGTTGTGGTGATTTAAAGCTTTAGTCTGTTAACATAGCTAAAACAAAAGATCTGGTGACTTGCAATGCCACTAGCCTAGCCTGATTGCAATGTGCTAGCATTACTCGCACATGCTAGCTTAAGGGAGCTAATTATGAGTTACAGCTACTTGTTTTTTTAGGATTGTATTGTTTAATCATGAAATATCATGGTGTCAGTTTTATATATATATATATATATATATATATATATATATATATATATATATATATAAGAGGGTTAGGACCACTGGAAAACAAAAGAAAAGAAAAATAATTTCGAGATTAGTCCGAATTCTTTTTCTTTTCTTCAGTGACCCTAATCCTCTTCCATAGTAAATTTGTTATATAAAATTGTTTTTTTAAATGATACATCACAGTATGTTGAATATGTATCAGATCAAAACTGTTAAGGATTGCAATAATTACATTTCATGTTCAGTGTATTCATCTGCTGTAGGTTAAAAGTATTTATAACCATGTCAAGTTTGCATGATAGAAGGTGAGATATTAAAACACACAAAAACTCCTGTTTTGGTTATAAAGAATATTCGCTGTTAATACTGCAATCACATGCTTTTTCTATTGTGCAGCCCTACATAAAAAAGAGGTTTGATGATGTGAGAGCACAACGTGTTCCAGCTTGGTTTTAGCATCGTTGTGCTTCATTTGATCCAAGTTGTGTTCGTTGTTTCATTGCTGCCCTTTGCAAAGCTCTGGATGGAAATATTAAGAGCAAATGTATAATTAAGTATAGAGAGTAGTATGATTGTGATGGGTCTAATTAATGTTAATACTTCCACCACTTCTGGCTCATTAATTCAGTCATGCCCACTCAGCAGATGAGTCATTTGCAGTGTATAAAACCAAATGCAAAAGCAAGAGGACTCGTGAGTTCAAGATTTTCACCCTCTCTCATCTTGTTTTGTGACTGATTGCAGGAAGTGTGATTATACATTTTGCTGCTTAATCTCTTTGTTTACGCCCAACAGAGAGGTCAGGTTTGTGTCAACACCGTATGTATGGTTGAGTCTCACCGTGTATAAGAAAACTGAAAACCTGCAGATGCTTTCTGTCAGTTGAGGTTTTTTTTTTGTCTGTTAGCACAGTTTTGGTGCAAACTGATCCATCTTTTTCAAAGTTTAACCAGTTCAGAAAAATACATATAAATCAGCTGTTCACAGCCAAGTAAGTTGCAACAGAAGGTTCCTTTAAGGCCTCCAAATGCATTACTCTCTTCCTCTTACTTCCGAGCTCCACCATGACACCAACTAAATAAAAAATCCTCTTTTTACACTTTTCATTGACATTCAGCAAACTGAAAAAGCTAACTGCTAGCCATTATTTTAGCTACTGGCACAGTAAACTCCACCTCAAGCTAGTGTCAAAGTGGTTTGGTGCAGTTTCTAGTTAGCAGAGAGCTACACAGTGCTGTTCCATGTGAAGCCGTTCAGGTTCCTGGCTCAAGAACCACTGAAACCATTTTCAAAGCAACAGCTTAAAGTGTTAAAAATTGTGTTGCTTCAATTCACATGTACATTCACATGCACTCCTGCAGGAAAGCCTGCATTCGGAAATTTTCTTTTCTTTGTTGAAAATTTTAAATGATAGCATTTCATATGAAATGAAACACATTTCATATGAAATGTTACTATGTAAACATATAAAATAAGTGATAAAAGTTTGGTTAGCCGCTTACAGTCTTAAGATTTTCCACCAGAGAGCAAATGGTTTCTGAAGAATGTGCTAATCCTGTTAAAGCGTAGAGCACTTAAAAACAGTTAAATGTTAGTTATGATAGTTGGGTTGAATATGGAACTGTTTATGAGCCATCTGACTTTAAAATTAAAAATATTTGTCTGCCATCAACATACCATTTCAACCATTAAAAGAATTAGAATTTAATTCGACTAAACCATCTGGCCTTATCTTTAAATTCTTCACCAAAAAACCCAAACAGGTAACTTTTTTATGCTT
This sequence comes from Nothobranchius furzeri, assembly GCF_043380555.1. Classification (NCBI taxonomy): domain Eukaryota; kingdom Metazoa; phylum Chordata; class Actinopteri; order Cyprinodontiformes; family Nothobranchiidae; genus Nothobranchius; species Nothobranchius furzeri. The sequence goes on along the minus strand of NC_091742.1, from coordinate 73,371,953 downwards.
TAATGGCTAAAATATATTTATATTTTCATTTTTCCTGAGAATTATGTGAAATTCCTTCAGCAAAGCCTGACAGTCTGGAGCAGACAAACCCAACTTTGAGCTCATGCCAAAACTATTAGAAAGCTGCCCAACACCAGCAAAAGGAACAAATGTTTCCATCTACTGGTGAGAAATGTGAATCTCAGGTTTTGTGCCTTCATTGGTGTTTTTTACTAAGTGGACAAGAAGAGGCAGCATCACAAGTCACACAGCCTGCGTTCAGCACCTCTATGAATAGACTGAGCTGTTTGTTTCTGTTTATGAGGCTCTCATAGCTATCCATCAACACAAACGGCCAGGTGTCACCAACACCAGAACACTGGACCACAAAGTTCTGGTTCGCTCTCAGATCAGATGAAGAGAAAGTGTCTTCTCTTACCTGGGGGGCAGTTGCATTCAGGTGAGGTTTGTCTTGCAGTCCGGATCTTGACGAAATTCTCATACGAGTGCTGGAATTTCAAAATAAAATCACTTTTAGTTACATGTATTTATATTAAAATATTTCATCCTAGAAACAATAAACCAATGTTTGACCTGAGCCAGCAGCTCATCCACTCTCTGCTGAATCAGAGCGTTGAAATCCTCCATGGGGTAGCCGGGTCCGGGGATGATGGTGCGCTCTCCCGTCCCGCTCTCCAGATCCACAACTCGGTTCTGGATTTGGGCCGCGTTGATGCTCAGATGGACGCAGAACGCGATGGACGCCAGAGAGCACAGGGACGAGATTATGTTCAGCACTTTTGCGCGGCGGTGTCGCTCCTTCAGAGAAGCCGCTTCTTCTTTCTCCATGTTTATTAAAAAATAATCAGTACTACTAATATTATTAAGTGTTAAAAAATGACGCACTTCACGCTCTTCTTCTTGTCTTCGGGATATCTCCAGTTGAACTCTGAACAAGACACGCAGCCGGGAGCGAGACGCATCTGGTGCGCAGTCACGCTGCGTGCTGCTTACAGTGACAGGAGGAGTGGAGCCAAAACAACCTGTCTGACGGCGCGCTGGGGAGTCCAAAGGTGGGGGTGGAGGTGCTCCGGTCCTCGCCTGTAAACTTGTTGCACGGTGGGTCCGCTGCACAGGAAGCTGTCGTTACGCAGGAGATTCCACAGAAAGTCAGACAGGAGACCTCCGAGCAGATACCTCTCCAAACACACTCCAACTCCGCTCATTAAGGCATAAGCCACGCCCCCAATCTGAAATGACTAATTAGCATAATTTATGAGGCCCTTTCTGCGCTCCAATGGGCGGCTGCCATCCTCCAAAGCGCAGCTCTGATCATTTCTCCGCTCATGGAGCTGCGTCGGGAGGCTTTTAAGGGATTAAAGCTGCATTCAGCAAAGCACGGTTCACTGTAAGTGCTCTGGAAAACCACAAACAGTGTTTTTGTTTTGTGATTTTTCACCCTCAAGCTGAATTAGTCTTTTCTGGATGGATTTTGTTTCTGGCACTGCGTAAAAACGCTAAACAACCTAAAACGCACGTGCTTCCAAGGCTTACACGGACGAAATTCATATTATAGAAGACATAATAGCACACCTAGGAGGGTTTTGATCATTGCGTCTTCTTGTTGGGAATAATTAAAAATGTCAGAGAGAGAACAATAAAGGTGCACACGTTTTATAACAATAATCTGTGACGTGCGGCACCTATGATCAACAGCCTTCTGTCTCCCACTCTAATGACTACGATTAGAAAATTGTTCATAAAAATATCATGAAACCCCTCATAGTTTCCTAAATGCTCTAAAAAGGAAATGCAGACAGAAAAGTGCATTCTCTGGTGTTTTTGGAGCCTGAGGACGTCTCCAGGAGCGTCACAATAAATGTACTGTGCTTTGGCGCCACCTCCCGACATACACCAGTACTTCCTCCTCTATCATCAAAAGGAAAAGAGGCTTTTTTTTAGCATTTGTCAAAGAAGAATCACTTTAATTTTTTATCACAAATCTCATCCTATGGTGCACCTGTCTTAGATTTAAAGGTTGAACATGAAACAATTTAATTAAAAACCTACATATTTTTAATATAACACCTCCACGGAGCGTTTAGAGGTGTTCAAAATGAAGATACAGTATTTCCTTTAAAAGTTATATTTTAATTTAAAAAAATGATCAAATATTTATTTTGAAGGCAACAACACTGGGTTTATGTTTAAATCTACCAGCATTAAGAGGGCATCATTGCAGGTCACTAAACAGACCGCTCAGCACAGTGAGGCAGGCTGCCTCTGTGGAAAATGACGGGCTCGGCAAGTCAAGCAGCTGCTTCTGAGTCCAGGAGATGTCGTTATCCATCTCAGATGAGGAGCAACCATAGAAGATCTAGAACCAGAGTGCGTTTAGTTGAAGCACAGCAGATTGACCAAAAAAAAAATACGTCACGTATCGTCACCAAACCAGGGGCCTCATGTATCAACCGCACTTGTGCACAGATCTGTGCACGTATCGTGTGCATAACTAATGTATGCATTGTGTGGTATTCATCATTTCGTACCTGTGTGTGGAAATGTTCCTAAATATAAGAAAACGCCAGACCATGTGTAGGAACAGCATGTAGTGGTAGTACGGGGAACCGCAACACCAAAGGTCAGTCATCCACACACGTTCCTCATCTACACATCACCTAATTGGTGCTAAAACACCCGATGGGAATCTGACATTGCAGAATGGACTTGGTTTTTTGTAATCACAATTTTTCATCTTCCCATTTTTATATTTTTAATCTTTTTAATTAAATAATATTATTTTTAAGTAAATTTTATTTTTTTTTTTCCTTGTGAAGAACTTCATGATTTTCCTTGAGATGCGCTAGATAAAAGATCTTTTCTATCGTGTTATTAAGGATTAGTCAGAGCACCTCTCTGATGTAAACGAGTTTCCGTGAGCCCCCTGACAGGAGATCCTTCTAGAGCTGTGCAGTGTGGAGCGACATATAAACCGCACACATCCGATTCCAGTCCATATTTTATTTTACAACTAACCCTAACCCTCCAGAACCTCCCCTGATCTGGTGTCCCGACGGCTGGAAACCTTGTTCTATTGTTGCAACTACAACCTCCACACACTAGATGTCGTTATGGTCTTTGTGCTCTACATTCCACCTTTAAAGCCATACTAAGCAACTTTTTCAAATTTTTTAAAACATTTTCTTGAGGCTAGTGCTGAAATGGCATTCATGGTTAAGTTAAAGTCCCATAGTCGACATCACACTGGTGAAATTACATCTCCGCATTTGACCCATCCCCATGGAGAGCGGTGAGCTGCAGCTGTGGCTGGGCTCAGAAACAATTTGGTGGTTTAATCTCCCAACCGCGCCCCTCAAAGCCAGTGGTCAAGCGGGGAGGCACCGGGTCTTATTTTTAAAGTCTTCGCTATGACTGGACCAGTTTTGAACCCAAATCTCTCAGTCACAGGGCAGACACTCTACCACTAGGCCAATGAAATGTCTCTCAGACTCCCCACCCTCTGTGGCCAGAATACCGCATTTGCGACTTCAGCGTGCTTGTCCGGTCTGTTGGACTTAGAAAAAAATAATTAGCTGACATACCTGGCACTGCAGTCTGGTTCCAGCATGTTTTAGATCATGAACACAGCTGATTTCTTTAATTTAGTGATGAGCCACTCCTGTAGACACTAATGAAGGCTGGGGAGACATTTCAGCAGTTAGATTAAGGTGTTAAAAAGACGAACGCACAGCAAGGAGGTACGTTTTTCTTTTTGTTCTACTAAACAGACACTAAGGGGTGCTAAAGACAAGCAAAACTGCCAAGTGTGCCTTTCATTCTTTGCAGCCTTAGGTCCAATTCCAATACTGGCACTGCACCCATGTGAAGTGCACATTTAGGAGGTGCGCAGTAAGGCTTCGGGCGAGAACACAAGCGCGCTGAATTGGGACAGGGAGCATTATATGATCAAACGTGAAGCATGCCAGGATGCTGCTCGCTGTTTGTGCTGCTTTTTAAATAAATCTTTAACAACTTTCAAACAAACAGTTACTTGACTAATTTGACATTCACTACTGTCCACATTAAATCTTTGTCTAAAACATTCAGAGCATGAATAAATATAGTTAGTCGTCCTAAAATAAACTTCTTTCATTTGAAAATGCATATTTTCATAAAAAAGCACTTGAGCATTGCTCAGCCTTTTTCTCAAAATGCCCATGCAGCAATGGATTGTGGGTAATACCCTTGCCCAAAGTGTGCATTGATGTGGACTTGGGCATATTGCAGATCAAGGGTGCAAAAGGGGCACTTAAGAATCAGGACACCCGATGCACTCGCACTCCTGGGCAGGAAGGTGCAATTGAACAATGCCAGGAAGGAGACGGGTATGATTGGGCCTTAGATGTCAATGCATTGCGTCCTCGACTACAACGCATGCCGGGATAGTCGCTGCTTGTGCTGTGTTTTAGAAACTCTTTCACATTCAAACCAAAATACAATTATTTGACAAAATTCTAATTCATTGCACTAAGCTGCTAAACTTGTGAGAACACTTGTCTACAGCACTATTAGACACTCATCTATACAGGTTATCAGCAACAACAAAAAGTTGATTCACGTGTTACTCGCCCTTTAAGGAAGGTGCATGATGGGAAATTAGTTAAAAAAGAGAAATCTAAGCCACTATTTGCACTTTTCCTAATTGATTCAAGGTTGTTGTTAATTATTTATGCTGAAAGCAGTATTAAAATGAGCTGAGAAATTGTCAAACACAATGTAATATCCATGTATGTTGTGGGTGTTGCCTCTTATACATACATATACATATATATATATATTGTATATATAAAGAATATAAATAAAACTAACAGAGAAAGAGTGCATGATGGGAAATCCTTTTTGTCTACTGAAACTGAAAAAAAAAATAGATGCATATGAGGCAATGTCTGACCTTTTCTTAATTGATTCAGGACTGTACATGGTGAACAGCTACTGCTGAAAGCAGTATTGAAATTAGTAGAAAAATTGCCAACCACAGTGCCGTGGGCGTGCCCTTAAAATATTGCAGTCCGTCATTTTAATGTTTCCCAATCAGGCCTACATTTCATGGGTTTCTGGGATTTTATGGTAAAACTTCAGTCAGACGCAGTCTTGTGTAATACTGAGCAATACTTTGAGCTTAATTTCAATTAAACCTTTAAAAAAAAGTCATGAAAAAGTATTTGTTTTGTCATTTATTCTTCAAGGTAGAATCAGTGTCTGGTGCCATCTGGTGGCCAAGAAAATCAACTGCTCTTCCCTATCAGTTTATGATTACGCGTGGATTTGTTAATTTTTTTTTATCAGTGTTTCATTTCTAAACAGTCCTAGATGATGTTTTAATGAAATGAGAACTTTCATCAGATGTGGGCGTAATATCCTGCCTTTAATTCAAAACATATTTTACTTTTTAAGAGAGCATTCATTTTATTTTACATGCTCTCTCTCAAAGCACTGTGTTCACACACAGAAGGTCCAAATCTGCCATACTTGCCCTCAAGCGGGTGCATCTGCTGTAATTCGTACAAATGGCAATTTAAGTCTAGATGACAATTTATGACATATCAGAGTGTTCGCTTTACTGTAACAAATGTTTTGTTGAAAATTGGTAATAGTAAATAACTACACATCTAAATTATAAATTATAGTTGCAAGCATTAAGAGTATACAAATACAAAAATAACACTACAGCTGACAAACATCAGCATCTGTTTGTGCAAAAGAAAAAAATAAAACAATCACATGCTTCAAATGTGTATAAAAAATATCTAACAAAACTGAAGATGCAGTGGATCAGCATCGGTATAAATCAAACAAGCTCTGTAGGCCTAAAATGTTGAGCCAAATGCAACACAGACACTAGAGAGCAACAGTACCGTCTTTGGAGTCAATAATGAACACAAACCAAACAAAACCTTTGAAGCTAATGCCTGTGAGACCTTTTGATGTGGACATCATTTTTCAGAGGGTCTTTTGAATGTGTCTTCTGTTTCCACTTGTAAAGTGTGGCCCTGGACCATGATGAGGAAGTAGACAAAATAACAATGGCCTCAGAAGACTCCTGACTGGCAGAAGGTTGAGGAGGCTGGGAAGACTCAGAGCTGGAGCTGGACTGAACAGGCATCACCTTAGGCGGAATAGGCCTGCCTATGTGCCCAGGGGTTTCAGAGACCATGGTGGAGGAGGCCACAACCGTTACAGTTTCACTCACTCACTCACTCACTCACTCACTCACTCACTCACTCACTCACTCACTCACTCACTCATTCACTCACTCACTCACTCACTCACATAGGAGTCTGTGATCCAGGCTGTAACGTGGGGACAGTGATTGGCTGTCTGGTCACATGAAGAAATGTGTGGTGTGGTGAAGGAGCCTTGCTGAGAGCAGCTCTCTGGGAGGAGGTGTGAGCGCAAACTTGTGGCAGAAAGCAGAAGTTATCCCCCCCCCCCCCCAGGCCCAGGTTGGTGAAGAGGCTCCTCCATGGTTCTCTTGGACCTGTCTCCACACCTTGAACATGGTGTTGCTCTTGGTTCTGTCATGGAAAAGCCGCACCACATTTTAACCCACCCCGCACCTGTTAGAGTAAAAATGATGTTTAGTTTCCTTTCAGACAAAACCTCTGAGCAGGACAGATTGAGACCACACTCAGTTGCTCACGAGCATAGCAGGAAAAGCAGCTTGGTGAGCCTCGCTGGGACAAAATAGCAGAGTCCCACCGACCTACAGTGCCTCCTTCTCCCGATCTTGCAGCTTTGGTGCATGGTCCACAGCACAGCACTTCAGTCAGCATTGTGTATCAGCGGGTCACATCACACATGTGCCATGTCTGTTGGATCAGGGCCGGATTAACCATATGGGCAACTGGGCAATTGCCCAGGGCCCACAAACTCTAAAGGGCCCAGGGCAGCAAGGGCACGAGCAAAATACTGTATCTGTAATCTCCCGCTTTATGTTAAACTAGGGTGACCGTACATCCTGTTTTCCCCTGACATGTCCACTTTTCACTCTCTGTCCGGGGCGTCCGGACTGGGGGTTCTTGATGAAAATGTCCGGCTTTTCATCCAGGAGCAGGGATCGAATTATGGGGGAGCTGGATATCCTACACATCCAGGGGAGCCGGAAAAAAGTTTTCTACCTATATTACATCATTTATGGACTCTTCTGGGCAGAGAGCACAGAGAGCGGCACAGCGCGTTGTTGCGCAGCGCTCTAGGCAGCTGCTTCCAGCGCACGGTCCATTCTCAAAGTGGCGCAACCAAAAAACTATAATTAGCACACGATCGTTCATGTTCGCACATGTTCTCTATTTTCTGTCTTATTTGTGCCTGAAGCGCTCTGCTACTGCGGAGCTCATCACCTGTGCTGCGGTGATTTCACCTCACTGACGCAGCATCGAAACGCGCTCTGCGCTTTGCGGTCAGGAGATCTTTGATCTGCTCAAAAGTTACTGATGAGGTGAAAAAGTAAGAATCCAGGCAACAGTTTTTGTGGAGAGTTTAGAGGAGATGCAGGAAGATGAGAGACAGACAGGACAGGAAAATAGTTAAATACAAACAAGAAAACAAAACAAAAAGTAAAATGTAGGTAGATTTATCTCCACTACACGTTTTTACCAGTAAAAAACAATAAGTTACACACATGTAATAATTATACATCTGATACAATTCAGATCACCTTCAACACTCAGTCACACACCCAGGGCCGTTTCAAGACATTTTGGGGGCCAAGGCACCCCCCCCCCCCCCCCCCCCAATAACTGGGCTCCCCAGAAGCCTCTGTGTAATCCATACCCTCTCCAGGAGTGTTAGTTATACAGTGTTTGTAAAAGCCCCTCAGACATCACTGACATGTTCTAATATTATCAGATGAAAAACTAAATTATCAGACATGCTGTCTCATCTGCTTCTTTTCTAAACTTGCAAAAAGTAACAAAACCATTTGAAAGCCACTATTTGTGTGTGACAACTTATTTTTCCATTGATCCTATCGTCTAATCTCACAGCTGAAACAAGCATCTTTAATAATCTGTGCACAGGAAGCTTACCGATGCTGTAGTAAAACAAATAATTTCTTATTAATAAAACCTTGTTGCAGCACTAAAGCAGAAAAATGAGATTTTGCAATAAATATGCAAAATATTTACATATGAATTGTTTTAAAGCCCATTTATTGGCAGAATCTGATATTAATTTAATTCTTACAAAAAATGGGTCCCAACATGGTTTGTGTGGTGTTGCCATAGTGTGACATCATAGGCACAGATCCCCTGTCCTCTTTTTTAGAAATGGAAATATGGTCACCCTATATTCAACAAACTGTCCACCCGGGCTTTTGCACTGCACAGAGACGCTTCGCTGCCTATGACTTTGAACGTCAGTTGAGAGTCAGTCTCATGCAGACTGACCAATGAAGAGAGGGCCTCAAGTTAAGACCCTCTCCTCATTGGTCAGTCCAAACAAGGTGGGTCAAGGGTTACCCTGAGTGGGTTACATGATGTCAGGCATTCAAGTATTGAGTATATTTACTGCATATTACAGTAAAATATTCTGTATGTGACCATATTATGGTGATCCTTGGGTCGTGATGATGGGGCCCTTGAATATTGTTGCCCAGGGTACAACAAAGTCTTAATTTGGCCCTGGTTGGACAGGTTGGAGAACAGGAGATCGATCTTCAAAAAGTAGTTTCACACATTTGTTTATGTGCAATGTTATATATTCTGTTATAATATCTGATGATGAGAGAAACACCGATGATTGCCAGATTTATAGGACTTTAAGGACGGTAGTACCGCCTGAACTTGGTTTAAACCCCACAACCTATTGAGGCCAACCATGTCCCACCTCTGACAGATGTTCCCAACACCTTATTGGATATATGACAAGAATGAAAGCTGTTCTAAGCAGGCACTAAGCTAAGCTGTACCTAAAGTGTAATGAGTTTAGGTCAACGGTGTTTCTTCTGACTCACAGATGAGTTTTCCTTTGTGTTGTCGCCATCTAGCGGACAAATAAATTGATTTAGAAAAACTTCCTATGTTCACGGCTTATTCCCAGTAGGTCACCTTGTACTTTTTACCAAGTTAATCCACTTGATTTGATCCTAACATCTACCTGCAGTATCTGCAAACACTACCCCAGCATAGCAAATGCTGCTGCACGGACCATCACTCCAAAACCCTCCAGAGATCACATCAGCATCTCCACTGGCTGCCTACCAAACACAGAATCTCCTTCAAAATCCTGCTCCTCACCTACAGATCTATCTATTGTCTCGCCCCTCCTTACCTCTCTGATCTCATCCATGTTGCTGTCCCATCTTGCTCCCTCAGGTCTTCCTCTGCCATTCACCTTGTGGTTCCTACTGCCCGTCTCACCACTGCTGGAAACAGAGCTTTGAGTCGCTCTGCTCCTCGGCTCTGTAACTTACTTCCTCCTGACATCTGAAACACAGACTCCCTCCTCTCATTTAAACCTAACTCAAAACCCACCAGTTCAAACTGGCTTCTAGTCAACAAACTCTCCACTCTGTAATTTACACTATTTTTTGTAATTCTAGTTTAAATGGTCTTATTCTTATTTTTCTTGTGTTAACATGCTTTTGTGAGGTGACCTCGGGTTTTCAAAGGTGCCTATCAATTAAATGCAATATTATTACAAAAGTCAGAACCTCTTAAGTGAGTGAAATGAGAAAGCCAAAGTATAATTTTCATCGGTATTCATTATTTTGTCTCACTTCTAAAGAATTTCTAAGCTTGGGAACAGAGTAGGAGACACCCAGTTGGACTCTAAATGTTCAACAAGGACTTAGTATGGTTACTATTGAAGAACAATCAAGAGACTGAAGATGCCAGATCAGGCAAACCAAGGCTAGATCAACATGTTTTAGAAAGCATCTACAGATGAGACAAAGAATGAATGGTAGAGTCTTTCACGTGAAAAGTGCTGCGGAACATCTTAATGGAGACAAAGAAGTCTCGTTTCTGTCTGAAGACTAATCCCTTGAAACTAAGCTCCATGGACTCACCAAAGACTCCAATCCTGATGGACGGTTTCTTTTCATGTTTGAAGTGTTTATAGAGGCAGAAGAGATGCACACGGCAGCACCAAAGGAAAAAAAAAGTGAGATTTTATTTTATTTCCTATTAATGAATTAAAATCAGAACAGAATCCAGTTAAGGTTGTAAACACTGATGTCTTTTACGCCAATGAAATCTACATATTTGGCATCAGATTTTAGGTACGGTGAAAGATGAGCTAAGCGTCATCACTGTAACCTGAAAGTTGCAGGTTTGATCCTCGCGGAGTCTGTTGCTGTCTTTGGGCAAGACACTTAACTCATGTTGCCTGTTGGTGGTGGTCAGAGGGGCCGGTGGCGCCTGTGTACGGCAGCCTCACCTCTGTCAGTGGGCCATCAGAGCGTGTGCGAGTGGATGGTGCATGGACTGTGTTGTAAAGTGGCTTGGGGGGTTGCAGGACTCTAGAAGGTGTGATATTAAATAAAAGCCGTACAGGTCATTTGCTGCGTTGAATAGTCTCTACTTCACTAATAATCTACAAATGATTGGCATCACTTGAAAATTTTCGTGTTTTCCTAGAAAAGCAATTTATTGGTCTGAAGAGGAAACAGGAAATGAAAGAGAGTGTAAAGATATGAGTGACAGTGTGTTAAATCTACCTCCAATGTTGTAAATGTAAACCCACCAATGCTGTAATCACAAGATTATATTTTATTCAAAACAGATGTACTAATCATCTCTTGATTGGAGTAACCTTCAAAAGCATATTTACATCTACACAGGACCTCCACGTAAAAGCCACTCTCAGGTAAACAAAACACAATATATGCATAGCAGCACCCTAGGGCTACCTTGGGGGCTCCCGCACTAATCAGAAAAAAATAACACTTGAGGGATCATCTGGACCATTGGACCACCCTTCTTCATCAGCTGATCATCTGAAGTGTGTCTCCAGCGGGTGTCAGTCCTCGTCAAAATGGATGTGCTTATGTGCCTCCTTGGCTTGTGAGATAATGAGTTTTTCAGCTTTGGATATGAGCTGAAGTGTGAAAGAGCAATATAAAATTAGATGTGACAAAAGAAAAAATTATATTCAAGTTAAATCATGAACAAATACTGGAACTGTTAAGAGGAAATTCAAATAATTTTCCTCACAAAAAAGTTTCTTAAAGAAAACTGGGGAAACTTCTGATTTTACCTAATGAGGTTTGGTATTTTACAAAAAAGGATAAAACAAATAACTTAAATGCCTAATATTTGTATTCTGTTGTCCTAAGAAGTACTAAAAGAAAAGGGAAATGAAATTTCGAGTCGATATTTAATGAATGCAATTCCAAAATAATCAAAATTAACCTGGAATTTTTCAAGTTTGCTTCTCCAATAAAACACATGAAAGTGTGATTTCACCTTTTCTGTGCCTCGCTTCTTTTCTCTGGGTCGATTCAGCTTGACCTGACGGTCCACCAAGATCTTCTGCCAGTACCGCTGCTCGTGGTCACCTTTAACAGAAAATAAACTCTGAATGAAGCTGCTCTAGACAACACTAGAAAAACACAAGACTAGAGCAGTGATGCCCCGAGGTGGGGTCGGGACCCCACTATGGGCCAGCAAGAGCTACACAGGGGGTTCCGGGATGACTTCCAGAAATAAAACTGAAAAACAATTGCTGAAGCCATTTAATAGTTACAAAAAATTAACTAAATTGTCATAAATGTATATAAGTAAAGATTAACTTTCTTTCTTTTTCCTTTGAGGTTTAATTACGCCCTGAATGACTTAGCCTTTAAAGGAAGTGTGAGTTGTTGAATCAGAGAAATCTGGGACTGCATGTCTTGACAAGTGCCATTTTGTGTGTCTGAAGCTGAAAAGTTTGGGAGTAGATGACAGCACAGAACTTGTATTAAAAAACAGGGAAGTAAGAAAATAATAATACACAGAAAAATCACAATATGTTGTATTATTATACTAAACCAGCATCTAAAAGCAGCGCATTGATTTTTGTTAGTGATGCACAGATTTGAAATTTTAGGGCCAATACCGATATCCGATATTAAGATCACTTTTATGGCCGATAACCGATATTTGCTGATACCGATATACTGACATGAATGCATCTAAAATCAGCAATTCTGTATAAAATGAAAATTATTAAAGCTGAATTTACATTATTATGTAAACACACGTTTACGCTTCTGAGATGATCACTGTTCACACGACTAAACAATTACACATCACCCCCTCACTAGGGCTGGGCAAAACGATTATTTTTGTAATCGATTGATCTAGCAATTATTTTTTTGATGCATCGATTAATCTAGTGATTTATCTGTCAATTTGATTAGATTCAATTTTTGATTATTTCCCCATTATTTGACTTGTACAGCAATTTGATTATTACTAATTTATGTATCTCATGAAATAAATGCAAATTTCTTCATTTGAACACATTTTAATAAAAACAATTTTGAAAATAAAGTTGTTGTAATAGTAGTACAATCTTATGTTAAGAGATAACATTTCACAAAAAAATTAAATGTTGTGCAAACGTCATATAGATCAAGGAAAATGTATAACAACAAATAAATAAAATATAAATAGCAGCAATGGCGCCTTTTAACAAACAAAATCTAACATTCACTTGGCTTTCTGCTAAAAAGTGTTGTTCATTTTAAAAATAAAATCTATTTAGCCTTTTCTTTAGTTCATCACATGAAGTAGTTATGCATTGTAGTTTTAATTTAAAAAAATCCAAAATAAAGTAGCAGTAAAATCTTATTTTAGAGGTAGCATTTAACAAGAAATTAAATGTTGAGCAAAACAACAAAAAATAAATAAAATATAAACAGCAGCAATGGTGTCTTTGAACAAAAAAATGTAACATTCACTTTGCTCTCTGCAAAAAAAGTGCTCTTTAACTAAATAACATCCATTTTGCTGCCTTCTCCCTTGTTTCTCTCTGTGTGTGTGTGTGTGTGTGTGTGTGTGTGTGTGTGTGTGTGTGTGTGTGTGTGTGTGTGTGTGTGTGTGTGTGTGTGTGTGCGTGTGTGTGTGTGTGTGTGTGTGTGTGTGTGTGTGTGTGTGTGTGTGTGTGTGTGTGTCTCCAATTATATTCATCACATGAAGCGGTTATGCGTTGGGAGTGGAGGAATGTTAGCATTTCTACATGCTCAGCAGTCAGGCTTGCCCTTTTTTGGTGACGACGTTTCCAGCAACAGAAAAAGCCTTTCAGACGGTGCCGATGTGGCAGGTACAGCCAGATATGATTTGGCTAAAACAGTCAGTGTGGGGAATCTTGTTGCATTATTCTTCCACCATGTAAGGGGGTCATTATCCCTTGGAATATGGGCTTCCCCAAAGTACAACAGTACTTCTTTCCTCACCGTCTCATTTTCTCTGTCCCCACCCTGGTCAATGTTTTCATTACAATCTTCCTCCTCAGAATCTGTACCCAACAAAGTGTACAACACAGACCTCTTCTTTATTGGGGGACTTGCTGAGGCTTCCTGACCCACAGTTGCCTGCTATAGCTGTGATCTCTGCTCCCTTTTGAGGTCAAGTGCATCCTTCTGTACTCTTACTTGCAGTTTCAGAGCATCCTCTGGAGAAAGGAATTTCAGTTTACGAAAACGTGGATCGAGGGCAGCAGCAGTGAGTGACACATTTTTCCCAGTGTGGCGCTCTTCAACTGGGAGTGTTGTTAAATTGAAGGAGAGAAGATCCCAACTGTCATTAATGAAATGACAGGTTACTTCTAAGTAGGACTCTGTGACCAGACGTGTCCAAGCATCAGTGGTAAGGGAGATTTTGGATGACGCCTTTTTTAGTTTGTTCCCTAGTTTCTCAACTGAAGTTTGATGCTTTCTCTCCATCATGCTTGTAAAATGGTGCCTAGAAGGCAGAGTGTAACCTGGTTGAAAAGTGGTCAGCATTTCTTTGAATCCTTCCCCCTCAACCACATCAAGTGGCCTCATGTCTTTCAGAATCATAGATGGGACGCTCTCGGTAAGTACAGCCACCTCCTGGGGGGTGCAGGGTGTTCTTTTCTGACAGTAGTCCTCCAGACTTTTCTGTTTGTTCCTGAAAACATAAATCACACAGACAACACACAGATGAATTAAAATTATTACAAAAATATTTATGTAGAAATCATAATATCAAAATAATAATTTGAAGATCTGTATTTCAGTGTTTTCTCAAAATATTTAATCTGTAAGATTTGTTTAAAAAGAGGTCGTTCACACAAAATGCTGCACATTTTTCTAGTCATTAGATGGTGCAACTTAGATCTATAAGATTAACAAGCTGGAGGAGCATGAAGTATTAAAAAACGTTCAAACAGGATGAAGCATGAAACTTGAGTACTTGATGGCTACGTTTAGCAGGTGGTACATTGTCTTTAACATTTTTACCACGGCCAATTAGCGCTCTCTCACATTTTCAGCTCTCGTTCTCATAATCAGCCTGTGTGCGATCTGACTCGTTTAGCCATCATGAGCCACAAATAAAAACCAAGAAAACAGGTAACAGCTGCTGCACTGTGTTACCGCTAAGCAGCTTAAATGAGGGTTAGTGAGTTCCAGGGGTTGTGTTTATCTCGGTGTGTGTGTGAGTGAGTGCATGGCTACGTGGGGGTGTTTGGATGTGGGTGTGTAAAACAGTGTTAATAAAAAAGTTGAAAACTTACTGTGTTTTTCGTTTGCAGAAGCTGCTCCTGGATGCCGTCGTTTGAGGTGCTGGTGCATAGTTGTCGTGCTTTTATGATAAGCCATTTCCATTTTACAAAGCCGGCAAACAAGGAGCAACTACAGAGATCCGTCCAATCCATTCTTTGTAAAATTAAAAACACCAAAATTCTATGATCTGGTGGACTACAATATTTTAAAATGTATGTATACTGCAAACAAAGAGTACACACCTGCAGGTTTAATCAATAGATTTACAAAAAGACATGGCAGATATGATTTAAAAGGACATGAATATACCTAGACATAAGATACTCATAAAGGAACATTGTGTGTCCATTTATGGAGTTAAAATGTGAAATAAATTAAATACTGAAATCAAGAATGCAAAAACAATATTGACTTTCAAAAAAGAGAAAAAATGAAATGATTAACTTATATAGATCTGTTACATAAATGTGTGAGGGGAGGGGGTTGAGGGGATGAAAGAAAAAAAAGGGGGGGAGCACAAGTCTATGTATGCATGTGTGTATATATGTAAGTATATAAGTCTATAACTTTATGCTTCTTTCTGTGTAACTTGTTTTCTCTCTTTTTTCAATTCATGGGTTGAGGTTGTGTCGGCCAACCGGTCCAGAAACTATATTGTTCATATTTTTTTAAGAATCATATGTTTGTTTCATTTGTATTAATGTTATTTTAGTTAAAAGGGGCAGATAGCAAAAGTTTTTCTATCCCCTTTTTCATTTTGGCTTTTAGCAATTTAGTTTTGTACTTTTATTTTAATGTCAATAAATGAAAATAAAGTTGAAAAAAAAATAAAATAAAATAAACAACTGAATCGCTTCCTTTTCTGTTAAAATAGTCCCATACTTTTGAACTGTGAGTTTGGGTTAAGTGATTTAAGTCGACTGCCCCACTCATGTTGCCACTACTCGCTGCCGCCATGTTTGTTTTGAGCAAATTATTTGCGTCGACGTATTTTACGTGTCCGTCGACCCAGCCCTACCCCTCACCCTCTGAAACAGGCAAGCAAATCAGCCTGGTGTTACTCAACAAACCGATACCGATGTGTTAAAAAAATGACTAACACTTAGGGATGAGCCGGATACTCGTTTCAGACGAGTATCCGGTACGGATAAAGCATTTTTGATGAATACGAGCATGACACGAGTAAACCTTGTAAATATCTGTAATTGTGCTGAAGGAAAATCCTCATTGGGTAACTGACTGTCTTCACGCTCTGTGATTGGCCAGTCACATAGAGCGCCCGCCCCTCCCTACACACAAAACTCTAGCCGGCCGGGAGCTCAGTCCGTCCTGTTCATCCACGCACACACACAGACAGTAACGGATCTCGCTGTGCTTGCTTCACTGTTGCTCACGTTTCTTCAGTTTTCCTTAGATTTTCTTCAGCTCGCCTCTTTTTCGGTTGAATATTTAAAGTTACTTTTTTTGTAACTTACTGTACATGGTACATTTGACAAGACAGAGCTGACGTGCTGCGTCTCTACCTCCTCTCCGGTCGGGTTTTTTATTTTTTTAACTCTCTCCCTCTCTCTCTCTCTCTCTCTCTCACACACACACAGACACACACACACAGACAGACACACATAGACACAGACACACACACACACACACACACACCTCAATCAACATTGTTTTGTTTAACTTTGTGTGGGGCAAAATGCCAAGAATGTTAAGAAAAAAATCTGTTTAATCAAGTTAAAATAAAAATATATATATAAAGTTGTGTCTGGTTCTAGCATTTCATATTTCCTAGTTCCTACTGCATGAGTTCAGATGTATTAATTCATGCACTTAAATATTAATGTTCTGATTTGATTGAAACACTTGTTCTGTAATAGTTTCTTTACTATTGTGATCAAAATATTTCATCTCTATTCTGAGGCTGCTCTGTAAATAGTTTTCAAATAAACAATACACATAGCAACTTCTGATCAATTCATATCAATTTCAGACTTAAAATAATAGATTGATGTAAACCACACCCACTTCCGGTTAAGCCACGCCCACTTCTGGGTTATGCCACGCCCATTCCGAGTACAGATACAGATAATTTAGTTGGTTGAACAGATACAGATACAGTTAGTGGTGTACTCGCTCATCCCTACTAACACTGGCCGACACCGATATTGATGCCGATATATTGTCCATCCCTAAGTTTTGTATTTCTTTTGTGTGGCGCAATTAAACTCCGACTGCTAAGTGGCAGCAGTTTTTACTTCCTTCATTCTGACAGAACATTGAGATCCCGTAAGAACACAATGCATCTGAAGCGTCTGGCCTGAGTTTTCCAGTTAAATTCAGTCTTAAAAACTGCAAATATGATCTGGCTTTTAATATCACAATATATAGTTTTGTGCTCCCTGAATTGTGATATGGCATCACCTGATTCTTGCCCGTACACACCCCGAATAAAACAGTTATTGGTTGTTTTATTCAACCTCTATAAATGAATCTTGTACCTTTAAGAATCTGTAGTTTCCAGCTGTGCTCCTTCTGCAGGTCCTCTTTAATGTTGCAGACCGCTTTTGCTTCCTCTGAGGTGTGAAAACGGATGTGACCCTCAACATCTCCTTCCAAGATGTCAACATAAGCCACTGGGGATATCTTGGACAGAGTATCCTAAACACACACAAACCACACAGAGTGTGCACGTTTAATTTAGCTTTAAATTGTTCTCATCGAACATGAAAACTGGAACAAATGAGCAAAAAGCCGAGTCTGAACCTTGATGATCTTCCTGGATGGTAACGGTTTGCTGTCAGTGATCTTCAAGATCACACCGCTGATGAACTGAGGGCCATGGTTGGTTTCTTTTTCACTTTTGCTTTCCAGCTCAGCTAGAATCAAACATGAAAAGAAACTGTTTGGAAAATGTAATCGAACAAAAACACCAGAAAAAGAACAGTTATTTTCAACAAACGCCTCAAATACCTTGGGTTCGGAAACTATGATGTCAGTACAATAAGTGGTAAATTATTATTGTATGGGGTTTTAAACATTTTCTTGTGCGTGACACAATAGTTTGAGTACATCTGAACTAATCTGAGTAAATTCACCGTTTCCATCTTGGGTTTTGTCTTCGTTAATCTTCCTGATGGTCTTCTTCAGCGATGCCATGCTGCGTTTTTGCAGAACCAAGTACTCCTCTTTCAGCTGCAGCCACTCTTTCCTTCATGACAAAAAGAGGAAGACAGATCCTCAAAGTGACACATTTTTTGGTAATTTATCAGTCTGTGTTTGTTATTAAGGAGCATACTTGGACAGAACGCGGAGCGGGATGACTTCCTCTCCGATTTTCAGCTTCTCTTTGTTCTTCTTTTTTCTCTTCCGCCTTGCTTTCACGGCTGAGTCATCACCGTTGTCTTTCCCTTTCTCAACATTTTCCTCAGTGTCACTTTCAGCGTGTGATTCTGTGGGCGGGGGGGCATCATTACTGCAACAAACCGCGTGGTTTCACAACACTTTCAACACATGCATCATCACTTTGTTCAAGTAGGTGTGTATTCTGACGTAACCACCCTCTGTACTCCCAGTGTTCGATCCCAAAGTGAATGAATTAGGCTGGTTAATGGACTTTTAATCATTCAGGTTATTAGAAAGGATGTGGTCAAAAGGTAAACACATGAACAGAGATCAATCACTGAGCATACATGAAAATTTGAGAACATTCCTAGACCGATGCAGACTGTTGTTTTCGCTAGAGGCCGACCGATATATGCCATTTTTTCTATTTCGGCCATTTGCTGGCATTATTTTTTTAAAACGATAACATTTTTTTTAAATCTGCCGCTTTTTTATTGTTTACACCAGTGTTGGGCAAGTTACTTCAAAACTGTAATGCATTATTTATAACTTGTTACCCTCATTTTAAAGAAATTCATTAAATTACAATATTACTGATTTAAAAATGTAAGGCATTACACTACTTTTGCATTACTTTAAGTTACTTTCACCAAAACAACTTCAATATGAATCTGGTAATGTGACGCCCAGTGAGCTCATGACATATATGTGGAAGGTGATGTGGTGTCTGAGCTAGGATTGCTGTTAAAAACAGCCACATATAATAACAGTGCTTTAAAATGATTGTTTATTAAATAAAAGCAACAATAATATGTACTCTCAACACGCTGCCGTCTTATATTAACTGAGCAGGGAGTGGGGTGGTGGGGGCTCCAAGCCTATATTGCCTTGGTCCCCAAATGCCTTGATACGGCCCTGGATGTGGGCCTGACTTCTGGGGTGATCTGATTCTATCACATGTATAAATATTAAATGCTTATATATTATTGCTTTTCACTGGTAAAATGTCTATTGGGGATAAATCTACCTACTTTTTTCTTTTCAAGCACTTTGTTTTGTTTTCTTGATTTTATTTGAATAATTTCCTGCCCTTTCTCTCTCTAACCTTCCTGCACGCTGCATGTTTTCTCCGTCTTCCAGAAAAACTGTTTCCTAGACTTCCTACTTTCTAACTAATCAGCCAAAGGGATCTACACATGCGCGGCGCTCCAGCAGTAATGAGTTGAAATCACCGGGGCACAGATTATGAACTCAGCTGAGGCAAAGCACGTCAGAAAAGCACAAAATACCAGAGAACATGCGCTGATATGAACGATCGCAAGTGAATTATTTTGTTTTAGTGGAGCGATTTTGTGAATGTTACAGCGGCCGCGTGCAGGACGCAGCTGGAGTATTTGAGCCGTTGCCGCTGCGTCCTCTCTGCCCGCAAAGCTGAGTCCATAAATGACGTCATATATGCAGATACTGGATCTTTCTTCGGGTTTCCCGCAATTTGAATTTTTAAGGAACACATCTTGATTCTGGGTTTAAAAATGCATTGTAATTACCGCGTTACTGACAGTTGTACCGAGTAAATATTACCATTTTCTTTCCCTGTAATGCCTTACATTACCACATTACTGCTAAAAGCAATGCATTACAGTAATTAATTACTTTTGTACCGCATTACTCCCAACACTGGTTTACACTTAAGGGAATATTCCACCCCTATGTAGCATTTTGTCTGTTAGATTTCCCAGTTAGGTTAGAGAGAAAAAGGATTTGGTAGCTAACAAGCTCAGTCATTCTGCTGATCTGGAAGCAGTAAGTTATGCTTAGCATAAAACAATGTGAGTAAAAGGAAGGTTCTAGCATAGAACAATTAGCCGCCGACGCGAAAAGAAAGTTTGATTACGTTTAAGGTTTTTTTTTTTTTACGTGCTAAGCTTCCAGAACACATCAAACTCAGCAGTTCAGGTCAGTCTAAACAGGAAGTTAAACACAAAAACATTGTAAAATGTCCACAGATTTTCTAAAGAAAAGTCAGGTGCACATTTCCAGTAGCTTAACTAGTAAAAAAAAAGTATGTCATGTCCTGTGAAACCTCCGTAGCCGAGTTTAACAGAGAAGGAAATAAACCGCAGACCTTTCTGGATGCATGCAGCGGACTTTCTCCTTGCTAGTTACTGCATGAACTTCTGAAATCACGAGTGGTGTTGCAATTCTACCGCTATTTTGTGACATCCCAAGACTAGTGGGGTGGAACACTTTCACTCCCATTTTGCATCCGAAACACTCACTGTTGGAATGATGCTCACAGGTAAATCGCCACTATTACGTTACACGCCGCACACGCATCTGTTGGAAAGGACGGAGTTGCACTAGCCATTAAAGGCCAGTTGGAAATGTGCAGTTAGATCACACAGCACAAAGCCGCTGACGTAGCAACTTTTGAGGGAGCGGGAACTTGGCGTGCCGACTGTCTCACATACACTACATCATAACTTGAGAATAATAATTGTAAACACAATGTGTGGCCAGCTACTGCTGTGCATTCATGAAAGAGAGGTGCTGCTTCCAGTCGTAATCATGGATACAGGGAAAGGGGCTCAAAGGTGCAAAACTTATTTACGACCTCCAGATGGTGTCGTCTGAGTAAAAACTCCAGATTTTTGCTTTTGGTGGGCTTTGATCCTTGATCCTGATCAAACCAGATTAGTGACTCACCAATCTTCGCTCCATCTTTGTCCTTCTGTCCAGACTCACTTTCACTTATTCTTCTAATCTTCGACGGTATGTCACCTTCTGTAGCCTCTGCCGCTTGTGAGCGGCGGCGTTTTTTCTCTGATGCTTTAGGCGGCGTTTTGTGCGTGCTGGCCACCTCTGGATCACAACCGGCAGCTGGGTCTTTCCTCTTCTCCTCAGATGGTTCAGCTTCCATCTCTTGGATTTTCTCTGCTGGGGCTCGCTCTGCTGTAACGTCCTTCTTTTTCTTCTTCTTTTTCTTCTTCTTCTCTTCTTCACCTACAGTGCAATAAAAACAAGGTGTCGCACCAACAGCGTTTAACAACCTAGTTAAGCGTTTTCCATTTGTAAACCTACGCGGTGGTGGATTGTCAGCTGGAAAAGGAATCGGCTTCCTGCAGAGGGTTTTGGGGAAAGTCCCTGGTTTCCTTGGAGCATCTTCTGGTGGATTGTTCAGCATCTAAGACAGAAAAGTCCTGTGAGGCTGAGTTTCTCACAAACAAACTACAGAGTCTAAATCGATTACAACATCCAAGTTACCTCAATGGCTTTCTGTGCTTGTTCCTCCTTTTCAAACTCCACAAATGCAAACCCTTTAGAGTCACCGGTGCTCTTGTAGCGCGGGATGCTAACGTACACAACCACCCCACACCTTGAAAACACTCGTTCTATCCAGCTGTGATTCACATCTTTAGGCAGAAGTTCCTTAAAAAATAATAAAAAATAATACATCTTTAACAGTAATGCCCTTTAAAACCACGAGACTGTCTAAATATGAATCTAACTGCGCCATTTCTCACCATGTGACATGTGTTACTGTGTTGAAAACTGTATGAAACAGTGAAAGCTTTACCGGACTTTTCCAGCAGACGCACAAGCAGCTCATAATAATAATAATAATAATAATAATAATACATTTTATTTGACAGCGCCTTTCAAGACACCCAAGGACACTTTACAACGATGGGGAAAAATAATAAAACAAGATAAACACAGTACAGAAATATGTAGAAACGCTAGGATGCTAAAATTTGAAACAATGTATTAAAACTATGTGGTAAAAGCCTGTTTGAAGAGGTGGGTTTTAAGTTTTGATTTTAAAAATGCGAGAGTGAATGGTGCGTAGATCGGGGGAAGAGGATTCCAGAGGTGGGGAGCAGAGCGGCTGAATGCTCTACTCCCCATGGTGACAAGGTGAGCGGAGGGAGCCGAGAGTTGAGGAGCAGCAGAGGAACGGAGTGCGCGGACAGGAGTGGTGATGTGAACGAGATCAGAAATGTAGGGCGGAGCCAGGTTACGGAGAGCTTTGAATGTGATGAGCACAGTTTTGAAACTGATTCTCTGTTTAATGGGCAGCCAATGAAGTTGTTGCAGGATGGGGGCGATGTGGTGAGATCATGGAGTCCTAGATGACGTGCTGCAGCATTCTGGAGAAGCTGCAGTTTATGGAGGGACTTGCTTGAGAGACCAAAGAGAAGTGAGTTGCAACAATCAACTTTCATAGTGAAATAGATGCGTTTTCCCTGTGAGCTCAGCAAAGCATCCCTTCCCACCAAGAGCGTTTCAGATGTGAAATGGCAGCGAAAGCCTTCCACAAAGCTGGTACCGCATTGTCATCGGAGAACTGCAAAATTACACCTGATTCTAGCAGTATATGAGCATCAAGCAGGAAGACGGCCCCGTGTTCCAACAGGTCAAGGGTTTACGTTCTTTAATGTGGTTTTTATTGCATCTTATTTCTAATTTTTAAAATGAGCCTAAAATTGCCAGTGTAGTGCCCTCTTAAGGTTAAAAGTCAGAACTACATTTGAATTTCAGTCATAGCTAATTGCTAAGCTGGTATTATCTAGGCTAGCCAGTATTTCTAGCATGGCCGCATTACACCGCAGATGAGTCTCGGCCTCTCACAAGAAGATACGAAACGATACGGCTCGGAGCCTTTCACCTCCTCCATTAATCCTTCTGTTTTCCTCTCCTTCCTCTGGTGAAGAAATGCTTCATACTAGGAAGCCTGCTGCTGTTTCACTATCCGAGCAACGTGTGTGTGATGTCATTGTCGGTCACTGGTGCAGTGCAGTAAGACTCCAGTCAGGGTAACTTGTACTTTAAGCAACTGGAAATTTTCACACCACTTTTATTGTGAAAGTTTCAAGATGTTTTACACTGCTTTTGTATGACTTCCTGTTTGCCCTGATGTGAACTGCTGAGCTTGATGCGTTCTGGAAGCGTAGAGAGTAAAAAGTAAGACTTGAAACAAAAATTTTGTAGAACAATGTAACACTACTCTTCAGGGACGCATTTAAAAGGCTGCATGGAAATACTCATCCACTGTAACAGCGGCTCATTGAAGGATCCCCAGGGTTCGGTCCTGGGACCAATCCTTTTTCCTTCTATATTTGCTCCTTCTCAGGCAAATTCTAATGTCACTTTTAGACCGCGACATGCAGTACTGGCGTGCTTTTAGCACCTCCTAGTGTCCACTAATAAAACAAAAAAATGAAACATTTCTCCTTGCTGTGCGTTGGTCCTTTTAACCCCTTAATCCAACAGCTGAAATGTCTCCCCAGGCTTCATTAGTGTCCACAGGGGCGATTCATTTTTGGCATCTAAAACATGCAGGAAACCTGCTGGAAGCAGACTCCAGTGAGTTTGTCAGCTCCGCTCTACTAAGTGCAACAGGAGGCGGCCCACCACTCTGAAGTTGCAGTGCAGTATTCTGGCCAAAGTGGGCGGTAGGGCTGAGTGACATTTCATTAACCCTGTAATGGGTCATTTTAGCGCATACTGGCTCAAGAAAATGATTTAAAAATATAAAAATGTTGCAAAGTATATAAAATTGATGGACGTTCAGATTATTTCATCATGTAAGACCTATAGTTAGCCGGCTCATTTAAAACATTGTACGTTTTTTGACCCTGTCTATTGAAAGAATCTAAATCACTCGAAACCAGAATTGAAACAAGTAATTGGAATCGAATGTGTTCCTATTCAAACATGTCCAACTCTACTAACTGCTGTTAGTTATGCTTTGCAGACGTTATTTGCTGCAGTGGATGTTGTTAGTTTTTTATTTATTAGTTTCAGTCTACAGTGGGGCAAAAAAGTATTTAGTCAGCCACCGATTGTGCAAGTTCTCCCACTTAAAATGATGACAGAGGTCAGTAATTTTCATCATAGGTACACTTCAACTGTGAGAGACAGAATGTGAAAAAAAATCCATGAATTCACATGGCAGGATTTTTAAAGAATTTATTTGTAAATCAGGGTGGAAAAATAAGTATTTGGTCAATAACAAAAATTCAACTCAATACTTTGTAACATAACCTTTTTTGGCAATAACAGAGGTCAAACGATTACTATAGGTCTTTACCAGGTTTGCACACACAGTAGCTGGTATTTTGGCCCATTCCTCCATGCAGATCTTCTCGAGAGCAGTGATGTTTTGGGGCTGTCGCCGAGCAACACAGACTTTCAACTCCCTCCACAGATTTTCTATGGGGTTGAGGTCTGGAGACTGGCTAGGCCACTCCAGGACTTTCAAATGCTTCTTACGGAGCCACTCCTTTGTTGCCCGGGCGGTGTGTTTGGGATCATTGTCGTGATGGAAGACCCAGCCACGTTTCATCTTCAAAGCTCTCACTGATGGAAGGAGGTTTTGGCTCAAAATCTCACGATACATGGCCCCATTCATTCTGTCCTTAACACGGATCAGTCGTCCTGTCCCCTTAGCAGAAAAACAGCCCCAAAGCATGATGTTCCCACCCCCATGCTTCACAGTAGGTATGGTGTTCTTGGGATGCAACTCAGTATTCATCTTCCTCCAAGCACGACGAGTTGAGTTTATACCAAAAGGTTCTACTTTGGTTTCATCTGACCACATGACATTCTACCAATCCTCTGCTGTATCATCCATGTGCTCTCTGGCAAACTTCAGACGGGCCTGGACATGCACTGGCTTCAGCAGCGGAACACGTCTGGCACTGCAGGATTTGATTCCCTGCCGTTGTAGTGTGTTACTGATGTTGACCTGTGTTACTGAGGTCCCAGCTCTCTGCAGGTCATTCACCAGGTCCCCCCGTGTGGTTCTGGGATTCTTGCTCACCGTTCTCATGATCATTTTGACCCCATGGGATGAGATCTTGCGTGGAGCCCCAGATCGAGGGAGATTATCAGTGGTCTTGTATGTCTTCCATTTTCTGATAATTGCTCCCACAGTTGATTTTTTCACACCAAGCTGCTTGCCTATTGTAGATTCACTCTTCCCAGTCTGGTGCAGGTCTACAATTCTTTTCCCGGTGTCCTTGGAAAGCTCTTTGTTTTTGGCCATAGTGGAGTTTGGAGTCTGACTGTTTGAGGCTGTGGACAGGTGTCTTTTATACAGATAATGAGTTCAAACAGGTGCCATTAATACAGGTAACGAGTTGAGGACAGAAAAGCTTCTTAAAGAAGACATTACAGGTCTGTGAGAGCCAGAGATTTTCCTTGTTTGAAGTGACCAAATACTTATTTTCTACCCTGATTTACAAATAAATTCTTTTAAAATCCTGCCATGTGAATTCATGGATTTTTTTTCTCACATTCTGTCTCTCACAGTTGAAGTGTACCTATGATCTAAATTACTGACCTCTGTCATCATTTTAAGTGGGAGAACTTGCACAATTGGTGGCTGACTAAATACTTGTTTGCCCCACTGTAGGTCACACCCCCCTGCATCTAATCAACACGACTCCCTCACAATAGAGGCTAATGACTCATCGGGGGACGAGAGGAGGGGTTTTCAGAGTAGTTTCTGCTCGTTAAATAACAACAGATAGCTACAGCGTATAAACTTGACTCTCCCGTATTCCAGTCAGAATTGACAAAGTTCCTTGGATGAGAAGCGAAACGTCTTCAAAAAACCAAAGAAGTCCAGTTGCCTTCATTTGAACCATTTTGGGTTACCACGACCCGGATGACTGAACATTCACCAAAAATGCTGGGTTTTATGGACTCTTTGATCTTTTTTAATGGGATTTATAAATAGAAAAACATATCATCATCTGAAATGACCCAATGTAAAAATTAGCAACTAAAGCAGAGTTTCGTTTGTTGTTACCACGTAAACTGTGCGGTCGTCGACGTTTTTCGGTGGGTCTCCGAGTGGATGTTGACGTCTGACTTTAGTTCCTTCGAGGTTGAGCTAAAACACAAAAGCGTTTAGAATGTCATTTAAACAGTGACAGTCACGAGTAACGAGAATAAAAAAAGTCATCACCTCCACTACAGATGAGTTTCTCAGTGCTCTGGCAATCAGTTTAGTGTCAGTTGTCAGTTTCTTCATCCGACTGAAGCTCGTCAAAACAGAAATATCAACATCTACAAGAAGTGGAAAACACGTCAAGCTCTGATCGAGTCAATCTGAGATTTAGAACTAGCACTTTCAGACACTCACATCCTTTGTCGGACTCATCGATGAGCTTTTTCAGAAAGCGGTCCTTGTACAGGTTGACGTCTCCAAACCAAAACTCCACTTGCTTCTTTATGTCGCTGAGCAGCTGTTTAACTCGAGACCTTTTTTTTCTTTCCATCTCCTTGTTCTTCTCCATAGATGTTACTGCATCAGCTGCTTCTTTCTCTGTGTTCAGCATCCTGGCTGTGGGGTGACAGCGGAGCTCTTTAACACAGACACATTCAGAAAGAGTAGACGACTGTGGACTTGTCTGTTTACGGGAGTTTTTGGGAGGAACGAGACCTAATTTAATCACAAAGCGACAGAATGAACGACGGTCTCCTACTGATAATACAAGCTGCTAACACACAAGCAGCACGCACATGTCTAGAGCTGTTTACATGAACACAAACAATGAGAGTCAAGACTTTTTACAGTCAAACTGTACTAGAAACTCTAGGGTAGAGCCTTGTGACAATGAGTGAGTTAGGGATGCGTAGATCATTGGATTGTTTATTATGATCTTTATGTTGATAGATTGATTTTTTATTTGTATAGATAACATAATTATAGAATAAAATAATACAAGTAAGTTTCACAATATGACATAAAAACAATAAATATACAGGGTAGCACAAAAAAAGCATAAAGCACTTATTTCCATAGAAACCCTGAGAAGGTAGTTATAATACGTAATATAACAACAACGCCTCAGAGTAAAAACAGTACAGTTAAACGACTAAATAAGGTTAAGAGACCAAAAATACACAAATCTGAAAACAAACAAAGGTGTCACTCTCTTTTTGGGCCAACATTTGGACTATAAGTAGTTTGACCCTTTTCCTAAAAAACAGACTTCAATTGACATGCCCTGACTACATTTGGCAGATCATACAATATTTACCACTCTCAGAGTTTATAACTGTATATTGAACACCAGAAACATACAGTTTATTCACCAATATGCTGTCTGGATGCTAAGTTGTGTAACTGATGTTTGTCTAAATATATATAAAGCCTAAAATATGCAGAGATCACATTTTAAAAGACGATAAGAACAGATTTAAGCCACCAGATCTGTTTAGTATTTAAATCTAGTGTAGAGACTAGATGAAGCCATCAAAATCATTTTGATCCAGCCAGAATTAATAAACTACCCAAAAAAACATGAATGTTTTGTAAAAGAAATGTACTTGATTTCTTTGCCACTTGCCGTCGGTTCACAGGTGCACAAAACCTTTAAAAATCAAACAAAACCTTCATCTAATTAACTTACCATTAAAAAGTTTGTCATTTATTTGCATTATTTATACTTTTACCCTATTTAAAATGCGTCCGGAATTTAAGCACCATTTAAGGAACTACACCAGATATATACACTCACTGGCTACTTTACTGGGTGCACCTTGCTAGCACCGGGTTGAACCCCTTTGCCTTCAGAACTGCCTTAAGTCTTCAACAAGGTACAGGAAACATTCCTCAGAGGTTCCACCACATCCCAAAAGTGCTCTACTGGATTGAGATCTTGTGACTGTGGAGGCCATTTGAGTACAGTGAACTGATTGTCATGTTCAAGGAACCAGTCTGAGATGAGTGGAGCTTTGTGACATGGTGCATTATCCTGTGGAAGTAGCCATGAGAAGATGGGTGCACTGTGGTCATAAAGGGATGGACATGGTCAGCAACAATACTCAGGTAGGCTGTGGCTTTGCAACATGATCAGTTAGTACAAAGGGGCCCAACGTGTGCCAAGAAAATGTTCCCCACACCATTACACCACCACCACCACCAGCATTAACTGTTGATACAAGGCAGGATGGATGTTACAGCAGAAGTCGAGACACTTCAGGCCAGGCAACATTTTTCCAATCTTCTTTAGTCCAATTTTGGTGAGCCTGTGTGAGTTGTAGCCTCAGTTTCCAGTTCTTCGCTGACATGAGAGGTACCCGTGGAGGGGTCTTCTGCTGCTGTGGCCCGTCTGCCTCAAGGTTCGCATCTTCTGCATAACTCGGTTGTAACGAGTGGTTATTTGAGTTACTGTTGCCTTTCTATCAGCTCGAACCAGTCTGGACATTCTCCTCTGACCTCTGGCATCAACAACCACAGAACTGCTGCTCCCTGGATGTTTTCCCTTTTCTGGACCATTCTCTGTAAACTCTAGAGATGGTTGTGTGTGACAATCCCAGAAGATCAGCTGTTTCTGTAATAATCAGACCAGCCCATCGGACACCAACAACCATGCCACGTTCAAAATCACTTCAATCACCTTTCTTCCCGGTTCTGATGCTCGGTTTGAACTCAGGGGATCGTCTTCGTGATCTCTACATGCCCACATGCATTAAGTTGCCACCATGTGATTGGCTGATTAGTAATTTTCCTTAAGGAGCAGTTGGACAGTTGTAACTAATAAAGTGGCCAGTGAGTGTATTTTGTCGTTTTATGACGTGTTTGTTTGAATTGTGAAGCATAATATACTTAAAACCAGAATGGCACTAAACATATATTATTTAGAAGGAAAATAACACATTTTCTGACTGTTTCCGCGGTCCGTAAGGCTAACATTTGTTAACAACATTCGACGTTAGTACAGGGGAATTCGCGGGTTGGTTTCAAAAACGCTGCGCTGGTGTTAGTACCTCCAAACCTGGAAAACCGATCTTTATCACCCAGAGGAAAAACTAGAATGAAAACTTACCCAATTTAAGAAAATATAAAAAGACCAGTTGGCTTTTAAATTCGTAAAAATGTTATTAAATCGCAGCTTGCTGCATAACATCACACTAATGACTGCTCAGAGCCGTCGCAGCCTGAAGTCGTCATGAGCGTTTTTCTACATCCGGCAAGTCTTTTCAAAATAAAGGTAAACCAATCATTCATTTCGGTTTCAGTGATTCTGTTGATAATTTGCGTGAACTCTATCCAGTCGATTTTTTTAAAAATATAAACAAAATAATGTGCATCATATAGCGGACAGCAGAATACGAAATATGAGCTAAGATCAATACATAACGATTTCACGACGTAAACCGTGGCCGGTTAGTTCAGTTGGTTAGAGTGTGGTGCTAATAGCGCCAAGATTGCGGTTGCAATCTCCGTACGGGCCATTCTTTATTGTGCTGCATTGTTTCATCCTTCATATTAATTATTTCATTCATTCATTTATTTAATACTTCCCATTTTATTCTAATGTATGTGTAGAGTCATAAGAAGTTACACAAAAAGCGATATTTGACATTAACAAAACTACATACATTTGTTATTTTTCATATTTCATATATTTCCTACACATTTTCATATGTTCAAAATACTTTCAAACTTTTTTAGTTTCTTGCACAAATCATCCTCAGTGCAGCACTCAATCCTTTTCTTGATGAGTTGCGATAACTGATTGTAGAAAGTCTTTGCCCGCTGATCCTCTACGCAATCTATTGATGTGTTGCAAACGTTACGCAGTACCGTGACCAACTTTTCATTGCTGCTGACCTCACAGCGCTGAAGGACCCATTTCCCCCACTCGTCCCACATTTCGTCATCTGTAAAATTCACAGCAATACTCTCTTGGCTGCACAGGGACTCTGGCTCTGGGTCATACAAGTCATTCCATATGGCTCTGTAAGAAGATGAAAATTAAATGCATTTTTTTACAATAACAAAGTGTTCAAATATTTAGAATTTAAATTGATTTAAAACAAAGCCATTAGCTTACACAATATTTTTCAGTGGAAATGGAGTCAAGTCACTGAGTGAAAACAGGCCTTTGTAGCTGACTCGGTTCCCCTCCATCCTGTGAGAGAAGAGCGTGTTTAGAAAATCCCCCACTTAGTGTTTACATCAATCAAGAGGTGTGGAAATTCATCAAACCGGAAAAAAGAATGTTACAAAATTACCAAAGCTTAAACCGATTTCTAATTCTGTCATTTGACTCACTTCCCTAAAGAGTTCATTTGAAATGCCACGTCACCCTCAGAAGGTTCTTACCACAGCTCTTGAAGCCTTCTTTTCACTCGTATGGCATTGGAAAGAGCCTCCAGTTCCTCATCAGCGATGTTTGACCATCCAAGTCTAAATGAGGAAAAGAAAGTAACACATTGGGACATATTTTAGTCTGTCATTCTGTTTAGGAAATCTTCAAGCTTTGGGTTTATTTTGAAACTGAAACGTGTTCAGATATTTTATCGAGATCTTACCCAAGGTGAGTGATATTGTCTGACACTCTCAGAGTATCGGCAATAACCTGGATGGCATCCATGTCCAAGTTGTTATCTCCAAGCCTTTAGAATATAGTAGTTTTGTCAGTGGAAAAGCAACTGAACATACAGTGCTGTGGTTTCGTTTTGTTTAATTAAAGGCGTCACTGGGAAACTGTGTAACACTTGAAATATGACCAGTCTCTCTGAGTTTCACATGCATGCTAAACGTGTAAATTGTATTCAACTCCCATTACCTGCATTAGCTAGCTAAAAGAGAAGGAAAACTGATCAAATCAGCAGTCTCTTCTATGTCACAGTCACAGTTAGTATTCATGACCTTTGTCGGAGGTACTGTCGGGACACACAGTTTTCAATTCAATTCAATTCAAAATTAATTTATTAATCCCAGAGGGAAAGTGGTTGCTATGCATACCGCGTCACACCCATCATCACCCAGGCGAGTCTAAATAAGGAGGCCAACCTCGTCAGCTTACCGCTCAGTCATTGTTTCTGGAATCGAACTCAGAGCTCATATCCTTGCTGATCTCCTATGAACTTTTTATCAACCGGCCTTCTTTCATTCTTATACGGTAACATCGTTCCGCTCCGGTTCCTACCGAGCGCTCTGGTGTTTCTTGATCAAATCGCGTGTCTAATTCTTCCTTTGGAAAAATACTCTGAGGCAAAAATAAAACTGTCTTGAAGACATTTGACCCTTTCCATCCGAAGTTAAACTGCAATTAAAACATAAAACCAACAGTCAAACATGGTGGTGGTAGTGGGATGATGTGGGACTGCTTTGGGACTTGGACCAATCAATGTAATTGATGCAACCTCAAATTTTTCTCTCTAGTTTTAATAAATAAAACTAATATTTGAAAACGTTTGTATTTACTCTGGTTTTTGGTGTGATACTGGCTTTTATTTGCAGTATTACTACATTTAGGTGTGATAAAAAAAATAAACACATGAAATCTGTACTTCTATATTTAAATTAAATTCAGTTAAAATTTAACCTGAAACTCACCAAAGTCTCTCACATCTAGGCAGAAGGGATTGGATACCTCTAAGCGAGTCGCCGTTTACTCCTGTCCCAGTTAGATCCAGCTCGAATATTCTTCCTTTTGTGAGGTTTAGGAAATACTTGATAGCGTTGTAATCCATTGGCGAGAGAGTTTCATCACTTACATTAACTCTAAGCATATTTGGTTCTACTTTTGATGCAGACGAAGGGTCCTGCTGCTCAAAGAAACAGTGCAAGCTGTTCAGAATATGGGTTCCGTTCTCGCAGAGCATCTTAAGATCGGTGATGACTTTCTGACGATAAAGTTCGACTTTCTCCTTAAGGCAGCACAGCCCCACTTTTCTAGAAAGAAAACTTGAATTGCGTTCGGAGAGGACTCCTGACAGAAAACGGCTGAACAGGTCCAAGTCTCCATTGCTTGTGTGTTCTGCTGGGTTTGCTTTGCTCTGCAGTGCATCAGGTAGCGGTTGATCTGTCACTGCACAGTATAGTGCAGCAAAGAACTCCTGAATGGTGAGATGGGCAAAGGAGAAAACCTCTTCAGTGCAGCCAGGCTCTTGTGCAATGGTTTTGTCGAGGAAGGTACTAACGAGGCTGCATCCCTCCAACGCTGCAACATCCCGATCACTGCCGTAGAACAGCGTTTGATGCTCCATGAGCCTTTGGAAGGCAAGCCGACCCAGCTTTAGCACATCTTCAGACAGCTGCTGGATGCTTCCTGCTTTTGGGTCTTTCAGACAAGCCTCAGTTCTTACTTGGGTATGAGAGTGAAGCAAGGCCACCAGATACTGCATATAGATATCTGTCATGGTCTTGGGGCTTTCTGCGCCAAGAATTTTGCTCTCTTTGAGTATGCAGCACACAATGTTGCAAAATGCAGGTATGTATGTATGTGTCAGCATCAGCTCGTTCGCTGATACCACTGAGAACATGCAGTCAGCAAGGGCAGTGTCTTCAAAGTATCGTAAGAAGAAATCTTGTGCTTCAGTGAAGGAGAATCCAGCAATGAGGACAAAGCGGTCAATGCAACCTACGGGGACATGGCTTATGGCTGTGGGTCGACTTGTTAGCATCACAGAAGCGTTGGGTAGCAGCTCGCCCTGTAGTAAACTCCCTAAAATCTCCGTCACCCCTGCTTCTTCTTCTGGCTCTGTCACAAATACGTCAGCGTTGCAGCTCCTGTAGTGTCTGAACTCATCAAAGCCATCAAGAATGATCAGGAGTTTGTCGTCGTTAGCTAAAATCCTATCGAGTTCTTTAACAAGGTGCCTGTTTTTACGTAAGACCAGCTCACGAAGGCTTGTAGGTTTGTCAATTAAATTCAAGTCTCTAAAGTTCAAATGAAGAACAAAGTCAAATGAAAGGTAATCGTTGCTTCCACCGAAATCAAAAAGAATTTTTTGCACCAGGACTGTTTTACCGATCCCTGCCACTCCCATCACCAGTACTTTCTTTACTGGGCGTTTTCCAGTTCGTCTTGAAAACAGCTGAGATGGTGTGATTTTCTTTTGCAGAGGAGACTTCTGTTGCAGCAACAGTCTCTTCTGTCCAAAGGTGAGCACCTCATGTCTTTTATTCTCCAAACCTTGGTGTCCATCTACTAACACAAGGTTGACGTAATGTTCAGAAAAAAGGACTTTCTCTCCATGTCTGCTGTTGTAGAAGAGCATGCTCTCACTCCTGCGTCTGAGGACATCTTTGTGCTTTTGCTGCACTTTGTTGTAGTCTGTAAGGAAAACGTACAAAAACCAATGAACCAACAGATAAATGCTTCATTTATTCCTGTTTTAATGAAGAAACTTTAGTTCTAAATTTAAAATGTGTTTTACATGTACTTCATTATTCATTAGACTTGCATTTGATGTAACGTGAAACCTTTCATTAGACCAAGATCCTTAGCAGACTGGAATCATTAAACAAGTCTGTTGAGACTTTAAAGGTGAGCAAATAAATAACTGTTGACAAAAAACTAACCGAAGCAAAAAGACCTGGACAGCCACAAAAGGCAAATAAAGTCTAATAAATTTTATTTTCTTTGCCAAAAACACTCTTTACAGTGAAATGTTGCCATCCCATCACTGACAATAATGTGAATCACATAAAACAAGTAGGTTAAAATAAAATAATGATACTTCTTAATAATGTTTTTAATGGTCTGTTTGTGATACAAAGATGGAATTCTGCTACAGGTTTTGGTGTACCACCTCCAGATTATTAGTTTCTGCTCTGGAACCCTTTGAACACACGTTTTCTAAAGGCTCACCTATCAACAAGGGTCCCATATAAAAAAGTAGTATTTTTTTAATAATTTATATATCTTGGATGTTAAATATTTTTAGAACATATTGAACTATTTGAAGAACTTTACCTCAAAAGTAAAGTTTTAAATAGATGAATGGAACGAGATTTTGAATAGATCTACTACAAGCCATGTGAAGAGTAAAGTTGCAGATCTATTAGTGGATTTTATAGAATATTTGACTGCTGACAGAAATGAGCCGTATACATTCTGATATGTATTGTTTTGTTTATGCTGTTAATTCAAATGTAGAATAACTCAATGGTAGGAGTACAAAAAGAGATAATAAAACTCTTGTAGAAAGAGGTGCATAATAGGTCCACCTCTTTAAAGCGAGTTTACATTTTACTTTCAAACCAATATCTGCAACCAAGGGATAAAAAAACATGCTAATTACTTTTTTCATTTGAGTCGAATTTATTTTGACCCTGTAAACATAGTTGTAGTTCTCTTGTTCAATACAAAGTCCAGATCTTGTAGTGAAGTATTAAAGCAACACTAAAGAGTTTATATCACTTTAAATAAATTAAATTCAATTCAAAAATACTTTATTAATCCCAGAAGGAATTTAGAATTTCAGTACACGCAATTCTGAGATCAGACATACATACATACATACATACATACATACGGTACATAGACAAAGACACATGACAAGAATTGGTGACTGTGGTCATTCGCAACCCGAGTCGCGCTACCGTAATAGATCAAGATGGCTTATATGAGGATAGAGTCAGGGGGAGGGAAAAAGGCACTTCAGAGTTACCCTCCACAGAGAGGGCAGCTTTGCTATGCAAAAAAAAAAAACACCTCAGACAGATATGCACACAGATTTCAGACATTACACCACATAAGTGTCCACTAGGTGGGGAGGTAGTGTTGGGACTCTCTTCACTTCAGTGCGTGCAGCCGCATGGAGCAGCGCTCATCACCTGCGTTTGGACAGGGGAGGGAGAGATAATGGGTTAGAGAGCACAGTGACTCCTTGATACAGTTCCACGGCCTTCACCGGTCACAGTCCCGCCCAGGCTGGGATAGGGAGAAAGGGATTCCATAGCGACGACAGCATTCCACATTTCTTCTGAGGGGGGAGTTTTCACTTCAGCCTCACAGGCTCTAAGGGCACCAGATTCAGATAAAAAATTGTTTTGGGGCCAGACAGAGATAATTTCCTCTGTGCCTTATTGTTCTGTTGGTCTACAACCCCTCTAGATCCAATAATCGCATAATTAATCAATCCCAATCCATTCTGATCCATCCACTCGCTCCTTGATGGTATCCACCTTCTGTGCCAGAGCCTGAATCTCAGCCAAAGTTCCAAGCTTACGACTCATCTCGACAATTATATGAGTTTGTGCGTTTACAGCACGATGCATTCCATCCCTGAGCTCCGGGATTGAGTCAATATTCCTCAAAAGCTCGTTAATTTTCCGGTAAGCCAGGTAACCGCTCAGGCCAAACAGCAGGAATTCCGACACCAACACCACGAATATCCAGACATCTTCAGAATCCTCTACAGACAGTTGAGAAAGGCAGATCAGGTTCCACTGTTTCCAGGAGTCCATGATATACCCAGCTGGCTCTGTCCCAGAGGGGCATCCGGGAGCCCCTTCTCCGGTTCTCATTGTTGAAAAAATATTGTCAGTCGCGTTGAGAGACCAACTGACCAGATCCATTTTTAATAATTTCCAGTTTCCAGAAAAAATGCAGAAAGCATCGTACACAGGCAGGACAAAGAGCCTTGGGATAAGGAGGGAGGTAGGGGAGAAAAAAGCGTCTGTACTCTCCAAGAGCCAGAAGAAGTTTAAGTTACTCTTTTAACCCTCTCAGGCTCAAAATAAGTTTTGATAAAAGGACGAACAACTAAGTCCTTCAGGGGTACTTCTGAGTTAAAAATGCTCATGAAATACGGTACGTATGTGGAGCAACCAGGAAGGTAGGTTTTAACATTGCAAATCTGCAACTCCTGCCTCCAGAGGGTTAAAAGTGGGTTTCAGTGATTCTGTAGGTAAATACTTTACTAACTTCACCTTGGACAGACATCTGCTCACCAGAAATCACAGTTAACAGTTTTGTGGGACGAGTAGGTGAGCTTAATAGCTGTTAGCTGATTACTCTGCGGAAGTTAAAAAGCTAGAAGCTGACATTTTCAGTTTGCCGACCGTCAATAAAAAGCAAAAGAAAAATAATGTAGCTTTTTTTTCTAAGAAAGTATTTTTTGGGGGGATGAAACAAAGAACTAAAACCAGAGTGAACATTGGCGCTGCCTACACTAGTTTAAGCTGAAATCACGGACTGATGGTGACCTGGTTTTGTTGCTACTGGACTACTGTTTTCAGTTCAACAGTGTAGGTCTTTTGTGCTTCATGGCTTATGTTAGTGTTAGCTTTTAGTTAGCCTTAGCTACAGCAGACTGCAGCAGTATTTTTTATGATAGTTGTAATTCTGCTTTCAACCAGTAGGGCTGAAAATCTGGAAAATGCTTAGTGTTGCTTTAATGTAAATCGAATCATTGTGTACCTGAAGATGGACACTGAGAGGTGGGGTTCTGATGATGACTCCTAACAGTGAAGAAAATCTTTGTCGCCTCTTCACCTTTGCACTCCAGGATGTCCAACACCTTTCTTACTCTGGCCCGGGGTCCTGGCTGACACAAGACGTCCTCCCGGTCATCCCGAGTGAACACTTCCTGACTCACTAAAACCTCCAGCAGAGAGTCGATCTGTCCTTCTAGTTCATCCACAAGAGAGACACGCAGCACCCTCAATGCTGTCAAGCAAGAGCTACAGGCATCGATTTCCACCATACCTTACCTGGAAATTATCCACAGGGTGCTTCGGTTCAAATGTAGTTGCTCAGAGATCTACTCTCAAGATATCTTTCTCTCAGTAATGAAAGAGAGAGAGAACTGAATACTTTCAATAGAAAAAAGAGGAAGTGCTTATGTCACTGACCAAACAAAACAGCAAGCATTGCCTGTCTTGTTTTTCAGGTCCAGCAAGCTGTCACGTCTAGTGGAGCTATTATTTAGCAAGTGTTAGTTAAATTTGTTGAAAGACTTTAATTATAATAGTTTTCCTGGTACTTTTACATTTTCAGACAGTTTAAACACTTTTTCTTGTTGACATTTTTTAAAAGCACACAAACAATGCCCTTAATCTAAAAAAACTGAAAATGCTTGCTTTATTTTGTGAAAAAAATTGGTGCAAAAGATTAGTATTCATTTTTCTCTACTCTCCTGACTACAAAAAATTAAATACTGGCTATCAGTTTTATTAAAGTGCAAGTAACACCTAATCAACTTTTCTTTTTTTTTTTTTTTTTGCTGATAACCTGTATAGACGAGTGTCTGATTGTGCTGTAGACAAGTGTAATTATTATTTTGGCAGGTTAGTACAACTTACTTAACCCTCTGGAGGCAGGCGTTGCAGATTTGCAACATTAAAACCTACCTACAGTACCTGGTTACTCCACATATGTATTTCATGAGCATTTTTTAACTCAGAAGTACCCCTGAAGGACTTAATTATTCGTCCTTTCATCAAAACTTATTTTCAGCCTGAGAGGGTTAAAGGTGGGTGCTGTCAATCGTTGCCTCAGTGCCACCATCTCGGTCCTCCAGGTAACGCCTTTTTTCAGGTATATTTCTAACATGAGGTCTGGTTGAAAAAAGTTTCCACCCATGGTGTTCCTTACACTTTAATTTCTCCATTTTGGGGGATGTACTATGAAAGACCGAAAACAGTTTTCTAGTGGTCATTAGAAGTACCTAGAAATCTAGTCTTTGCTCTGCAGGTCAGTCTGGCCACACTCCATTGTAGCCTCAGCAGGTCTACCACTGGCCCTTTAGCAATTTAAGGTCAGGCCAGTCACAGTACTCTTTGGTTTAGAGATACATTTGGTGGGCAGAGCTGCAATGCAGAAAAAACTATAAAGATAGTGTCGGCTCAGCAGGTCTGACTGTGAGTCGCAAGCTGGTGTCAGATTGAACAGCGGTTAGCCTAGGCCCTAGGTGAATGCACAGCTGGACATGTTCAAAACTCACCCCAGTTTTACACTAAAAGCATCAGTGGCGTGGAACGTCGCTGTGAAAGGATAGCGATCTTCTTCAGAACCAAAGTCGGCACCATTTATTTACTTTTATTGCATACACGTTTTGTCCCTACTGGTAACATAGCAGCTAACTCTGCTAGCCTCATCAGGCTGTGCCAATATAATCCAATAATCTACAGAATAAAACACTGTTCTGCCAATTTTACTGGTGTGTGTAAATATTTATATAACATTGGAAAAAAATTTACCGATAGCTTACCAGAATAACTTCTTCTGACAGGCTGGTGCTGCAGCCGCTTGTTAGCTCGTCTAGTTTTTGCAGTAATCCAAGGCGTTTCCAGATGGATTTATAATTGCAATATGCAGCGTCATGAATGTCCTGTTTTTGACCTAAAGGTCATGATCTGTTGCATCTGCTCAAGCAGAGACATAAAGTCTCTGACACAGGCCTAATCTACACGAGATATTGGCCAAGGTCTTTCATGCACTCTGCTCATCGGAACTGCGTAACCTCTGTTACAGCTCAAGACGAAGAACTCTCTTGATAAATACATAATCAACCAACGTTTGTTATTGCCAATACTAATGTGAGCCCAATGTTCAATCAGTCTGTGAAATGACAATGTTATAACTTGCTTGGCACCGCTGCTTTCCTACTGGCTTCGGTTCCAAGGAGGGTCCAAAAGAACCTTGACATTCTGGATCTAATCGGAGGCTTCCCCTGGGGTACGTAGACCGACAGATGGCGTTTCATGTGTGTTATAAATCTCCTACTAAAGTTTAGAGCGAAACATTCACCCCCACTCAGAACTAAATGCTTCTCCGGATCCTAAGGTTCTGATAACCACATTCCACACATACACCATCCTCTCATGTCTCATTCCACCTAGTCCGTCAGTACACAGAGTGTTTAAGTTAGTCTTGTTTAAATTGTGTAGAAATAAATTTCTTAACTATTATGAGCCTGACTCTCTCTCTCTTTCCTCGGAGTTAATACGAAGTGTCACGTAATCCCTGCAATAAAAAGTTCTGATCTTCTGGTTAAAATATTCAAAGATCCATCAGATTGATATTTCATATCTCTATGGAATCTCACATTTTATGGTTCATAAGTAAGATGTAAACTACCCATCCTTTACAAATATGTAGACTATTCATTTAGATTTAATCTCTGAGTGAACCGCCCTGACCAGCCCCTGTAGTCTGTGCATTAGCTGTGCTAATGGTCACTGCAGGAAGCTAGTGTTGTGCGTCAGCTAGCTAAGTTTCTCCTCACAAACAGTTTGATGACTTTAATGTTGCTACGTTAGCTAGAAATGCAAGTAGGTCTCTGACCTATGGCTCAGACTTTTTGCTGCAGCTGTAAACGCAAATTTTCCGTAATCATTGGGAGCACAAAGTTGAACAAAATACAGCTAATCATGTATCATTAGCAGCAGCTGCTGCCTGAGACATCTTTGAGTGACATATGCGCAGCACAGTTCTTCAGTGTTGAGGAGATAAATTTGATTTTCTTTGATGATTTCTGACAAAATTGTTTAACAAAATGAAAAATGGAACCAAGTTTTTTTTTGTATATGGTAAAGTGTAGTAAAGGCCAATTTTCTACAATTTTCATTGAGATCAAAGGCCAATGCCTTTAAAATGGTTTTTCAGTGTTCCACACCTTTAATATGTACAATTGGTGCTTTTGTCCAAGTAAAGGTAATATGATATTACACTGACATTTTTCACAATTTTTCATTGTAAAACTGTTCATTTACATTGACATTGAAGCACATTATCCTTCCCTTTGATGACATGTATCTGCATTCATCTTCTCTATCTACCTTTACAAACCTTTCTAAGTGTCTTAAACATCCTCAGAGCATGACGCTGACCACCGTGCTTCACCATGTACATAAATGGTGCGTCTGTGGTGATGTAAAGTTTGTGGCGTTTGCCAAATGTGGACTGATGACAAAAAAGCTCAGGTTTTGTCTCATCAAATCAAAAATTCCTCCGACCTCAGATTTTCCCACAGACCTCTGGGCAAATTCCAGGAGAGATTTCTTGTCATTGTAGTCATACAGCCTTGACTGGTGATAAACATGTTTCCTTCCTGAGCTATAGAGCTTCGGGAGTTGACATCACTTCTCCCAGCATGCAACAGTTCAAATCGAAACGGCGCCACCTTGGCAGGCAGAAGCCCGCAGCTGGGCTATTTGTTATTGTCACAAAACTCAATTAAACAGGAAATATGGTAGATTCCTGTTGTGCCCCAGGATGCCAGAACAGATGCGGACAACATAAGGGATGAGCCTTCTACAGGATTCCCCAAGATTCGGAATGCCGCAAATGTTGGATCATCGCAATGAAACGCGCTAGCCTCCAGGCTAAAATGAAACTGTGGGATCCCGAGAGTAAAGGTTTTCGCTTATGCAGCGACCACTTTATATCAGGTGCTTAAACCAACGTTTCCTCAACTGTGTATGGTATTTATTTTAAATACTTTTATTACGATTCTTAGTGGGCTTCCTAAACTTATTCTGGCGTGGCTTTTTCTGTCTTATTACTCATAGCATTAAGTGAACATCACGTAAAACGTTGCCTTATGAGTTCTGCGTGCTGCCGTGTACGTGTTTTATGATCACAGCAATTAACCGGCTAAGCTGTATTTCATTTTTAAGCAATGGTTGATCAATTGTCAGATCACACATAAAAAGCACTTTGGATTGCTATTATCTGTCTCACCGAGACAGCTCTCAGACAGATCCTGAGACCTCCTGCCTGACATATTTATTTTATTCACGGAAAAAAAAATCAAACTAGTGATTTCTCTTGGCATTCAGTTGATACATTCAAACAGCACAGCACTCTTTAAACTTCTTACATGTAAATTTATGTTATTTGTCCATCCATCCATCTATTTTCATCCGCTTATCCGGAGTCGGGTCACGGGGGCAGTAGTCTAAGTCGAGAGGCCCAGACTTCCCTCTCCCCAGCCACTTGGGCCAGCTCCTCCGGGGGAATCCCAAGGCGTTCCCTGGCCAGGTTCGCTCCGACAGCTTCGGGCATTTTTAAAAAGTATCCAAGGGGCATGGTAATGGTCAAAGAATCCACTTAATTTCTGACTATATAAAATGATTTCTTCAGTTTTAAAGTGTAAAGTAAACTCAGACGGAGTAAAATCCAAACTGATACCATTCATTTTGTTTACCATTGTTGCCTGCCAACATGGCGCCTACTCTCTGAGTCTCGTGACGTCCCGAGCTCTATAGATGCTCTCACCTCCTTTTGAGCAGTCATACAGTTTGTGAGGACTGCCAGTTCAATAAAAGATTTAGACAAGCGTTGTCCTCCATCCACTCCAAAGGATGTCTGGGGGGTCTTTTTGTTGCAGTCTTCTGACCTATATTTTTGAAAGATTTACTTTGTTCCTCTCGTATTCAGAAAAATCTAAACATTTTAACTTGTAAATAGAGGTTTTATTTCCACACACACACACACACACACACACACACACACACACACACACACACACACACACACACACACACACACACACACACACACACACACACACACACAATGTCCAGGTTATTAAAAAAGGAATGCATTTTGTTTTATTTTGTGACAAACCAGTACAATTAGCATAAAGCAGAACACAATATCACCAGCAGAGGACGCCCCCGCTTGCAGTGAAGTTATATTTTAAAATCCTACTTGAGTACCAAGAATTAGTAATACACAACTGTACACATGGAAACACACAAAAATAAATAGTAAAAATTACTAAACAAAAATATGTACACAGCAGGGGAACAATGTTAATGATATTCTCTTAAATAAAAATATCCACACCTCAATGATGAAGAGCCAGTAGCTTCCTGAAAAGTAACTGTAGGTGATTAATTTTTCCGTTTTTGTGAAATTAAAAGTGCAAATCCTGCTTCAATAGTCTGTAATGTAATGTTAGGCCCAGTTCTCACTGCATGATATTCATGCTGATTTATGACCCAATCCCTTCTGACAAACAAAGATCAACGTTAGTTTTTATACATTTGCAGTTGTCTCTAGTTGGAATGAATGCCTCAAAAGTCATTTTCTGGGGATGAAAAAGCTCAGATGCTCTTGTTTGAGGATGAAGTCAGCAGGAGGGGGTAGTAACTTCGGCCAGAATTTACAGCTTTATTTCCTGATATTTGGGCATCTCTCCTCTGATTGACCAACAGAAATGTCACTACCACTGACTCTATAGGGAGACTAAGATATGGCCATCTATTTATTTCTGGGCCATGGGTCCGCAGAAGAACGAAAAAAAAAAACAAAAACGAATGCAAGTCAATGGGGCTAAAAATGCCGTTTTCTAATTCCGCTTGTTATGTGCCATGGATTTCACATATGATGTCCGTGAATTTTAAAGACACATTTTGATACCAAGAAATCACTTCTTTTCGAATGGGGGGGGGGGGGGGGGAACTTTATTTAAAGTTTTGTGTGAAAATAAGTCCAGGACTACAAATGCGAACCAGACATGGAGAACAACAGAGGGATAATGGCTGTAAGTTCAGCGAACTTCAAATTCTTCCTTCCGGAGGAAAGAACCACCATAAATTTGGCCATATGGTGAGTAGCAGCTACACTAGGGAGAGGAGATTCTGTGGTGACATGCCACTGTCTGATTTGTAGTCATGCTAATTACAAACCTTTACAAGCTGATAAATCTCAAAGTACATGACAGGCGTGGTCAAAACACCCATAATTACTTTTCATTTATACAGAAGTATAACATAGGTGTGACCAGGGGCTAAGGCAAGGCAGATTAGAAAATAGCTTATTTAGCCCCGTTGCATTTTTTCGTTTTTCCAGGGACCCATGAGCCGACCGGAAAGGGAGGAGACTTAGGCTCCCCATTTTATTTTGCAACACTGATGTTTTATCTCCACAAATAACACGCCGGACAGAGTCCTGCTATGTTGTGAAGTTGCTAATGCTAACAGTTAGCTTTTGCTAGCTGATACCTTCTCTGCTGTTTCCTGGACGCTAAACCAACAACAGCCTTCCCGAGTCAAGATGGGTGAGTCCATGATTGTTAAGTGACAGTGTGACATAGATCTGTCACGTTTTTTTTTAACTGATATTTTTTCTGTCTCTTTTCTATCAGAAACTAATGCAGAAAATAGGGGGTGAAGACTGTTTTTATGTAGCTATATGAATAAGTCAGTTACTGATCATTTTCAAAAATAAGTAAAAAAGGGTTCCTGAATTCATCCAAACGGCTTCAAAGATAATCTTATCACATGTTTTTGACGTGTTTTGCATTAAGAGCACTCTGGTCTGCTCAGAAGGATGTCGGGACTCAAAGTCGCATGCAATTTCAGGAGATTTCCCTTCTGACTGGGAAATGTTCGTGTGTGAAATTGGTTCACTGTAGTGTGAAGTTTTGGCCGTGATGTCGTACACAGTCAAAACTGTAAATCTATGTTTTTTTAATTATCACCACCTATGTTCTTGTTCTCTCATGTTCTGACAATTCAAAAATCCTGCCATGTGAACTGGGCCTTAGTGGTTTAAAAGGACATTTGGGCCAAAATTAAAGGAAAAAAGGAAGACAAAGCACATTACTTACAAACTAATTTCTAAGAAATAACTCTGCAAGCCATGTTTTTAACAAAGACTTTGTTGAGTTTTGAGTGCAATGGAACCCCCCACCCACCCACCCCACCCCCCCACACACACCTCCCTTAGTGCAACCCATGCATGGAAATTCTTTGTTTAACTTTCTTTTCTGCCAGGAACTTTGGTTTAAACACCTGCAGTCCTGCTGTCAGAGCATCAACCTAAACAGGAACACCGACTGTGATCTACTTCCCCAATGGCTGTCATCAAACACATTGTATGAAACCCACGGTGTGTTAAAAATGCTAATTAAAGCGCAAATCTGCCTGGAGACAGTTTTTACACTAATGTAACAAAAACAACACACATCTGTCCAGTGGTTTTCTTAACTACATTTTTTTCACAAATGTTGTAGTTTGTGGAGTCAAATGAGCACTCCCGTCACATGTTTCTGTTGCTCACTTGAAATATGGATCTTGAGTTGCCTTCATTTGAAAAAAAAATCTGATTGCATAAACTT
Source organism: Nothobranchius furzeri (assembly GCF_043380555.1). NCBI lineage: Eukaryota > Metazoa > Chordata > Actinopteri > Cyprinodontiformes > Nothobranchiidae > Nothobranchius > Nothobranchius furzeri. The sequence goes on along the minus strand of NC_091742.1, from coordinate 73,328,059 downwards.
TATAAAAAATAATGAAGTAAAACCAAACAGACATTCCTCCTTTTAGTCAGAACCCTCTCAGTTTCAAACCCACAGCTACGACAGCTACAACAAAATATTCCTCCCAGTTAACCCCATCTGAGATAAATCACTGGAGATCCTGGATGGAGGCTTGGAGGATTCACATTCCCAACGGAACCTTCCCCAGCCTGCCTGAGATTTCCCCATGTGTCTTGCCCCGTCTCCTCTTCTCAGGTGTTTCTGCAGGAGAAGCAGCAGCGGTTCTTAAACTGAGGCATCAGGCAGAGCTCCAGCTGTCGGACCTTCTCACAGTACCTTGTACTGTCTCTGCAATCTGCTGCTGGAAAACACAGTAAATACATAATTTCATATCATCCAGGAGAAACAGCAGACACACACAGGTTATTGATCACGCTTGTGTCCCTGACAATCATAGAAATGTCTTCAGGTTCAAGGGTTGTTTCCACTTGGACTATTTTGGACGTGACACTAAGCTTGATTACTGCTTAACCCTCTCAGGCTCAAAATAAGTTTTGATAAAAGGACGAACAACTAAGTCCTTCAGGGGCACTTCTGAGTAAAGAAATGCTCATGAAATACATATGTGGAGTAACCAGGTAGGTAGGTTTTAATGTTGCAAATCTGCAACGCCTGCCTCCAGAGGGTTAAAGCTGCTGTCTGGAGTTTTCCCCTTTCAGGAATTATGTGTGAATTTTCAGAAATACATAAAAGCGATTGTCTTATCATGTACTAGGATATAATGTAGGAAATACGTTTTTTTTCTTTGCTTAGACAGCCATCTGTCTTGTACAGCTCAATGCAATATGAACTGAGCACAGGTCAGCACTAAGCAGTAGCGTTAATATGGGATTAGATTTGTGCCAATAGGATCAAGAAAAAACACTTTGGAGAGCAAACAAATTTTAAGACATTGAGAGAAAAAACATTTGTTTCAAAAGAAAAAATTACGATCTGAATCAGATTCTTAAAATGATCAAGAAAAACACTTTGACAGTCAAACAAAAATTAAGAAACTGACAGAACAAAAATATTGACTAAAGGAAAAAAAAAGTTTCAAAAGTAAAACTTACTATCTGAATCAACTTCTTAAAATGAGTAACAAAGTATGTTTCCTTTTTCTGTTTGCCTCTATGTGTTTTTGTTATCAGTTTCCTTAGTTTCGTTCTCGCTGCTCAGAGCTTTGCTCTCACTACCAGATTTGCACTTACACTGTCTGGCTTTCTCCTTTGCAATCCCTGAGTTTTTGGTTGCAATTCTGACACAACCCTTTCGGGTGGGTGGGACTTCTGAGAAGTCCTCTCCCATAGGACAGTGGTTTCTCTTGAGTGACAGTTCAGTGACCCGGAAATGATGTAGCCTCCAAGACATTTTTTTCTACCTCGGGCAACGACATGAATTTTGAGCCCCAAACACATTATTTCTGCTGTCTGTGGTGTCGACTGAGGATCTAAAGTGAGTATTGATAATATATTTGATCTTTTCTTAGTTAATCTGTAAGTTAAGCCACTTTTTAAGTTGGTTTTAACCAGACGCTAGCTCACTAGCTAGCTGCTAAGCAAGTCATTGTGCTAGCCTCAGGACAATGGTCTATTGTTCCAGAGAGACGTATTAAAAACTCATCTTAACATATTCATTACTGGTTTCATGGAATTAATTAGTGCAGTTTATGTTAATAAGTTTGCTAATTTTTCAGGAACCTGTGGAACATCAGAGACTTTGCAGCTACTGGAGCTAACCTGTGTACTGCTAACTTGCTACAGAGGAAGCAGCAGAAAGCTGAGCTAACAGGCTGTTTTGCAGGTAAATACTCTTTTAGTGGAACTGCAGGATTTTTATGGTATAACTCAGACAGAATCTACATGAGCTATTGTGGGAAGACATTTAAACTACATTTACATACAGATACATGTATTTTTTATTCCGTGTTACTTGGACGGGCTAAACAAGTTCTTAGTTCTGCCTGCTCCTTTTTCAGTGAAACGAATGGATTATATGATGTAACTCTGACTGAATAATTATCTAAGTGAGTATGTTTGATAATAAATTTCTTACCAGTATACAGTGTGGCCCGGGCTTAAAATAAGTTAGTTTAAAGATGTGTTCACAAAAAGGTTGTTAGCTGTAGCTCATAGCAGTAGCTTGAGCTAGCATTGTTCTGTGATTAGTCATTGCTGTGACCAGGAGTGGACTGGCCTATCTGGCATTCTGGCACTGTCCCGGTGGGCCGCTTAGCCAATTGGGCTGCTTGCCCAGCTTGGGCCGCCACTACTCCACAGTTGGTGATCTTCAGAACATTAGCTACATGGTAACTCGAAGCTAACAGAGTTTTTCCAGGCATTTTTTGCAAGAAAAACGCAGTAGAGCGATGATGTAGGAGTTCTTTTACCGCGCTGGCATGTAGCTAATGTCCTGCTAATCTCCGCCCGTGGAGAATTAACTGATCTGGAAGGCCAGGGCTCCCGGTCGCAGCGGTCTGACCCTGCTTGTAATTTAACAGTCCCAGTCCGTATTAGATCTCACATTCGGCCTAGAGACGAGTCCGCTGGCGGCAACACCCCCCACCCCCACCGCTCTCCCAATGGGGAGGGCCAAATGTGGGCCGACGATTCGTTAAAATGTCAGGGGTGAATTTTGGTCCCAGTCCACCTCTGACTGTGACCAATGTTCAGAAATTGCTGACGTTTTAGAGAGTAGGGCCATGCTAATTTAAGGGGTTGTGTCTAAACCTATGATGCGTTAAACCAGCTTTTCTCAGAACAAACAATTTCTCCATGGTCATTACATCATCACTAGGAAAGCAGGTCGGAGATGGCAAAGACTTTTTGGTACACTAACTTAAAAAAAAGGTACATTTCCTCTTACCTCTGCTACATGATAAAATATTACACCTCTGCCAGCTGGGAGGCCGAGGTCTCCACATGCAGTGGTGTTCTCGAGTTGTTCTTCCTGTCCGATAGTGTGTACAGGTCACTTGACGTGACTGGAAGCCATGCTGTCCGCATGTGGCTGTGCACTGTGTCCATGGACCAACGTGCCAGTGAAGAGAGCATGTCTCTGTGGAGCAGTTCTTCACAGAACTCGGCCTAAAAGTACAAACACAAATTAGAATGAGTTCACCATGCATCCCTGTTCTCACTGTACTTTAAAAGGAGGATGTAAGTTAGCATTAGCTTGAACAAAACCAAATAGGTTTGAAATCTGTGCTTACCTTCGGAGTCCATGGCACATCCTGTAGGGAAGTTTGGTTCCATTTGTGTTCTGGCAGTAAACATGTCTGTGTTGAGTAGCCAAACTAGGACCCACACATTGTCCATTACACTGAAAAAATGTTAACCAAAACATTGTTTTATTTCTACTTCTATTTATAGTTGTAGTGTCAGCCAGATGTGAGCTCACACACCTGCCCCCATGACATCGTGGTCCATCTGGCACAGGGCAGAATGTTACAGAGCCTTGTATTTGAAGGTTTCCTCCCTTTCCCAAAGCACTGCTGGATTTCAACCTCTCTTAAACTGTCCTCAGAACCCCTCACACAGCGTACACTTCTGGACTGGGATCCACCTCCACATGTGGCCGAACAGGGCGTCCAAGCATCCACTCGCCACCTAAGCAAGCTGTTAAAAAAGAAAACCATTTAGAGAAATTAACATTTGAATAACAGGAAAAACACCGGTGTGATTTTTTTTTCTTTCCCCAGTTAGCAGACACAATACTCAACACACCAGAGAGCATGTACATTTAGGAGCATCAACTGACCTGAAGGGACAGTCCTGTCCTCGACACAGCTCAGTAAACCCACTGCTGCTATTCCTTTCAAAACATCTATGGTCAGTACTGTTATTGTGGACACAGCTTCGTACTTTACCACCTGAAATGATAATAAAATAACAGATTTTACTTCTTAAAAAAAGGTTTAGAGAATATGTTTATGACTTTAAAAACCAAAAACCTGAAAATCAGCTAACTCAAAAATACGGTCTTCAAATAATCACACGTTTTATGTTTATTCTTTATTTATTTTTGCACGACTGTTGTGTAAAAGGCTGGAAAGCACATCAATTACACTGTCTTTAACCAACTATACAAAAAAAGTCTTTTTTTAAAGCACTTTTAAGCCTCTTTATCCTTTCCATTTAGATTAGCAGAATGGGATACGTTGTGTTGATCTTCTTTGAAACATTGCCTGGAACCTCTAATTGTTGCCGCATGGGGAAGAAGAGTTCAGCAGAATCAGGAAATCCACAGTGGCAGAACTTTGATGATGGTGATGCAGTAATACTGTGACTGATCTTTGCTTTGAGGAGACGAAGGGCTGCGAAGTCTAGAGACGACTCATACTGTGACGCTCACCGGACATTCCCCAACGCTGACTCAGACAGATGCGCCGCTAGGGTAAGTAAAAGCTCACTGAATATGTCTGTCTGCTTTCTCAGAATGCTTGGACCGCAAAAAAAACAAACAAAAAAAAAAAAACACACACACACACAATAAACTGGAACACATTAAACTAGATTAGGACAACTAGATTTGACATCAAGCTAGTACAGACTTCATTGTTTGGATATCTTTTTGCTCGCAAGGCACAGTTAGAGGGAAGTTAAAGAAAAAAACTTGCATTTAACCCTATTAACTTTTTATACCAGACTACTTTTCTCCTTCTCCTGAAATTGTACTCTGGTGAAGGTATATGCATCTTCATCCACATAGTAAAGGAAATAAAAAACAATTTGGTAACACTTTAAAATTAGGGTCTGTTTCATTACATTACATTATTAAGCATTAATAAACAAAAGGTCCCTTTGTTAACATTACTTAGTGCTTTATTAAGCATTAATAAACAAAGGGGCTCTTTATTAACGTTCCCAGGACTGTAAACTATTAAGTGTCGATACGGTTAGCACAAAGGGCCACAGTGTGTGTGTGTGTGTGCATGTGTGTCTATGGGGAAAAGGGGGATGGGGGGGGCTACTCAGTAATGCATTACATAACATGGTTAAGCAGTTGGTAATAGTTTATTAATGCTTAATAATGCACCAAGTAATGTTAATAAAGGGACCCTTATTGTAAAGTGTTACAAAAATTTTCACAAACTACATACATCATGAAGAAAGCAACAATCAAGCTGTATGTGTTGACTTTACTTGTAATCTGTAGCCAAGATGAAAGAGATGCACTTCCATGGTGATTTCTGGCTGTACAGGTGTACAGACCCTCATCCCCTTTGCCTGGAAACCGGATCCTCAGTGAGCCAGAGGGCAGAAGGCCAACTCTATCAGCACAAAAACCAAAATACCCACAGTCAGCTATGTCATTCACTCAAAAATTCCAAGAGTGGCATAGTTCTCACCTGGCATCGTAGAGCAGGTCCTTTCTGTTTTTAGTCCATTTTAGAGATGGCCGAGGGTCCCCCAAAGCTTCGCACTGTATCTCCAAAGACGTTACTCTTTTCTGCAGAAAAACTGGCACTCCAACATTAACAACAACTTCAGACTGTGGCACCAGGCTAACCTTTTTAGACTGCTGGACAATAACTGGTTTTCCAGCCCTGGATTTTGGGGCTTTGCGGTTTGGCTGGTAAAGGAGTGGTCCTTGTGTAGAAGATTCTGCACCATTTGAAGGGTGAAGTGTAGATTCTTTAGAGCCCTTTTGTATCATACTGAGTTCATTAAGAAACTGAACAATGAGTTGTTCCCTGTGTGGCCCTCTAAAACCTTCAGGCAAGTTCTGGATGAGCTCATCTAGTCTATGGCTGTTGGTAGCAAGCACAACTGGGACTGAAGAGTCTGTGACCTCATCCTCCTGAGTCGACCAGTTCTTCTCACTCAAGTGAGGTTTATCAGCAAGGAATTTTTCATCATGGACAGAACCTTTAAGCTCGAGCAAGTGCTCAACGAGGTTGTCATATTTGTTGAGAGAGGTGGGTAGCTCCTTAGATGATTCACTTGTTGAGGTCATAGCAAGTTGCCCCCCTTCATGGAACCATGACTCTGGAGTGGTCAGCTTTTGCTTGTTGCCAATAATCTGTAGGACAAAATGTTCTTGTGCCTGACCAACAAGGCAAGTGTAAATTCCAGCATCGGATGTTTGGATGTGTTGAATCTTTAGATATCCTTGTGATTTTAAGGAAAAATGTGGTAGATGTACCAGGGGCTTCCCCTCTTTGAGCCACTGAATGTGGCCTCTGCGGAAGTGGCGGGTTGGGCAGTGAAGGATTACCGTTGTCCAGGGCAGGAGGTAGGCATAACCCCCAATAACCAGCTGTACCTTTTTGATCTTCGTCCACTGGATGTAAATCTTCTTCTGGGCCAAAATGGCAGGGTCAGGCTTCATTGAGTCTGTAAGTAAAATGCCAAAATTTTAAAGACACGGAGCAAAGCTACATTCTTATTCTTGCCTGATTTCAAATGTATCAGTTATATGTCCAAATGCTGGTCCTCGTTGGTCCCTATCCTGCATGTTTTAATTATTTCCCAGCGCCAATACATTTGATTCAGTGTTTTATTACCTGTTCAGCAGATCTTCAAGCTCTATGAAAGCTTGCTTATCACCTGCTGAAACAAAATCAATTGTATTGAAGCAGAAAAACCTCAAAAATGTGCAGGAAAGTGGCCCTCTAGGACCAGGATTGGCCACCACCACCATCTAATAATACAAATGATCCTAACAGAGCCAATGAGAGTATCCCTCTTACTTTCACAGTGCTTTGAAAAGCATTGTCTGACTCTAATAGGACGGACCATCATGGAACAGTTCTTTGAGTCAATAGTCCAATATTGTCCATTCTCTCCTTGCTTCTTGCAGACAGCTTGCAGACTCTGAATGCCATTTCCACAAGTTACTGAACACTGGACAGAGATAAATAGGCATGTTGGCAAAACCTGAACAGCAAAATAAAACTGCATGAAAAAAAAAACCTGTTGGTTCCTATCTGAAAAACAAACTACCTGAGACCAAGCAGTTGTAACCCAGTGAGGGGGACAGTCCTGTATGCCACACTGCCTCTGGTTTGCAGGGCGTCTTGTTGTGCAAAAGGTGTCAGGCAGTTCCAGAATGCTGCCATCTGCTAAGCGTTGTTTACAAAGCACTCGTCTCTTCTGAACTCCCCCTCCACAGGTCTGGGAGCACTATAGAGATGACAGTATAGATAAACCAAGGGTTTGGTGTGCTAGATTTGGGTAGATATGGCAATTATTGAACATGAGATACTTTACCTGTCCCCAGTCACGTGTGTCCCAATTAGGCGGGCAGTCAAAACGATTGCATGCTTGGAAAGCACTTGGTTTGGGATTCTGACAGTCCTCATCCTTCAATACTGCAGTGTAGCGGCTGTCTTTAGACGGCTGATGAGTGCATGCCACAGAGCGTGTGATCAGACCAACCCCACATGTAGCAGAACATGAGCTCCACTCACCTGTTTCCCACCTGTGAAAACAATAGCCACCTAGTTCATCATCTGAGGCTAACTTATAAAACATGATATATGTAATTATTATTAAATCTAAATACAGTGCTGTGAACAAAGTCGAGTCTAGTCCTTGATCCAGAGGGACGTCTTGGAAAACGTTATCAGTATGTAAATGAATGGAAACTGAATTCATGAAATAAGAGTGAAAAGGCTAAACGAATACAATCCCCCACTGTGTAATGGGATACTGGAGAAAGACCTCAGCTATCGTGTCATCTTGAATGTTTCTAGTTGTCTACAGGGAAGAGCAGTAAGTGGTTGCCAACAATGACTTTAAACCAAGCCATCAATTCATCGTCAAAGGTAACTTTAAATTTTGTGCTTGTATTCCAGTCTTAGGACTCAGTCCAAGAACTTTCAGCTTCTTTTCAAGGTTTCAGCAACATTAGATCTGGTTTGACAGATTAAGTTAGATTTCAAATCAGTTTATATTTACTTAAAGAGTCGGGGGATGGGTTGTGGTGGGCGTTAAGGATCGGGAATAAAGTTTGTTCGAGGATTGGTACAAACTAAATCTTATGGCTGTCTTCCCTCTGAGAGAACACTATCCAAAGAGTGTAGCTTTTTATGAGGGGTGAGGTGAGGCCTCAGGGAGGAAGTCAAGGGCCAAAGGAAATAAGTCTGATACAGGGTTTGTTGTGCGTGAAAACAAGACTGAAGGCCTGGAAAAACATGCAAGCAAAGCTGCAAGCCTCTGGGTTTCTGAGAAGAGTGTGAATGGCGGAGCACTGACAGTATGTGTGGTGGTGACCTGAAACGTGGCCTACCACAAAATCTACTTACCGTTTATCCACAATGTAGATATGATTAACAATTTGCTATTTGATTGTTTAATGCTCTAGATGAGTCAGTTTTATTTTGAACGAACAAAAAAAAATCAAGAGAATAAAATTCTAATTAATTATTTTATTGGTCTTAACTAAATAGAATACAATGTAAGTTCTCTCTCAGCAATCCCACTCAACTCTTTTAAATGACACATAGGTTTAGACACTATGAGCAACCACTGACTTACATAATAACTATATAGAAGGGGCACTTTGAAGCCAAACGAAACCACATCACCCCTCTGGGTGGTTCCAGAGTAAGTTTCGTGTTATGATAAAAACTAAACCCCAGACAATTATCTCCAAACTTTTGTCAGTTTTTATCTTGAAAAGTAAAAATATAATTTTTCTTAGACATTTGGTTGTAATTAATTGTATTATATTATAATTGTACCCAACAGTGAGACCTGAGGCGGGGAGGAACGGCCCGCCTGAATTCGAGTGGTGTTTTCCTATTGGACTTCTGTGCTCGTCATGAATTGTCCATAATGAACACATTAAGGTGTCCATGTGCTCTTGGCACCAAGATACCTCAGGCTGCAGCTCGATTATCGACTTAGTTGTCGTCTCATCTAATCTGCAGCTGCATGTCTTGGACACTCGGAGGGGGTGGGGGGTGGGGTGGGGGGCTGTCAACTGACCACTGGCTTCGATGGTGGGAGAGGAAGCCAGTCAGACCCGGCATGCCCAAATGTATTGTGAGGGTCTGAACATTTGGTGGAGTCTCCTGTCAGTATAAGTTTCAATTCCCACCTCCGACAGAACTTCCAAAATGTTCCGGGTGAGGCGGGGGACTTTGAGCCTGAGTGGACCATGTTCCGTGCTTCTTTTGCCGAGTTGGCCGACCGGAGCTGCGGCTGAAGGATCGTCTGTGCCTGTTGTGGTGGCAACCCCCGAACCCGCTGGTGGACACCGACGGTTAGAGATACCGTCAAGCTGAAGAAAGAGTCCTATCGGGTCTTTTTGGCCTGTGGGCCTCTAGAGGCAGCTGATGAGTAGCGGCAGGCCAAGCAGAATGTGACTTGGGTGGTCGTGGAATGCAAAATCTTGGGCATGGAAGGAGTTTGGTGAGACCAAGTATTTTGGGTGGTTGAAGCATCCCCCATGTCTTTTATTTTTATTTTAGGATGAGTTTAATTTCTGAACTTTGGTAGATTGTAAACTCGCTGACTTTGGATCATGTCCTTATACAACCATCCATCTCCGCCAATCAGCGGCAGCGTCATTGGACTCAAGTTGTCTAAACTATAATGTGTTGGGAGTTTTTTTGTGCAAAACAAGGCGGCATACCAGACACAGGTAAACACATTTCATATATAACCACAAAGGTGAATATGACATTTGATTGGCCGGTTTTACTGTACCTAGGCGGGCAGGGCTCAGCATTACAGTCCTGCAGGAGCTGTGGAGGCCGTCGAGAACTCTCACACAGGCTTTGGTCTGCTGTCTTCCTGGTCTGCTTGTTCAGGCAGATCACCACTGCTCCCTGCACGCCTAGAGTTCAAAAGCACAAAGAAGGTGCACAGTATAACAAAAAAGGTACTTCAGACAAAATTTTGTTGAACTCTGAAGTTTTACACACAAGCTTATAGGTGAGCATATGGGCCAAAATCCCTCCCCAGTGATGTGAGAGGCTGAGAAGGTCATACAGAAGACAACTACTTTAAGTTATTGCTGTAATTTTATAATGTTTTAAATCATAGGGTGTGCTTGGCTTTTCCACACACCGCTCCTGCAATTGAACTTAATTTAGGTTAAAATAAATAATGACATAACACAATATGTCATGTGGAGTATTTGTTAAATTTTAAGACCTACAGTCATAATAACTAAATAAGCTGTTTAATGGACATATAAAGTTGCCATCTATTTATATGGTTTTCTTTGGCATTTTATTCAATAATGCTGGTGAAACTTAATACAGCTGGGCTTGGTAGACACAATCTTCTAATAATGTTTTCCGTATAAATTTAACCTGAGCGTGCTTTATTATTACAGGATGGGTCAAACAATTTTATTTTATCGGTATTGTCAGATTTGTCTGAATTCACACTTTGAGTGTAAATTTTACAAAATAAATATTAAGAAAATACATTTGCACATATAAAATGAGTTCATCAGCCTAGTTGAGTTCCAGCAGAGGTATAAATGTTTTCAGTAGGGCCAGATGATCTGAAACATAAAACCCTGGGACTGTAAAGGGCGTGGCTCCTTACGACCTTAAATGAAGTCACAATTCTGAGTCATCTGTGGAATAAAACAAATTAAATTTCATAAATGCACCAAGGACATTTTTGAAAGCGCAACAGGAGGCTTGCATAAAGAACTCTGCAAAGGAAAATGATTTACTATCATATTAAACGTATTGTAAATTTCAAAAAGATAAAAGAGGCACTTAAAATATCACAGTGGTGTAATGGTCCACAGAAACCCAACCCTCAGGATGTGTGTGTGTGTGTCAGGGCAACACTGTCACCACAGTGTGTCTTTTGAATGCACCATGGGGTCAGGGCAATAATATTATGCCACTGGTGCATATTCAAACTTGACAGTAATATTGCCTAGGGGCAGAATGGGACAATAATTCAGTGTGGGAATTTGGTACCAGCCCAGAGCAGACCACTCAAGGCTAGGTTATACATCTCCGTCAGCAACTTTGCATTCACATGCGCATATATTTACAGAGATGTTTTCCTTTTATACTTCTCCTGTGTCCTTGTGAAGCAATTGCCCACTAGGATAGCAGAGGGCGTAGCGCTTTTCCGGGGCATCCTGCCATCAATGCAGTCATGTCACAGAGCAGCAGTAGCTCAAGGGGTTGAGCAGGTTGTCCAGTAATCGGATGGTTGCAGGTTTGATCCTGGCTCTGGACACAGAATTCCACTGTTCTACGTAACCTACCTCTCCTGCTGGTGGGGGTCGGAGGGACCGGCGACTGTGTTCAGCAGCCTCACCTCTGTCGGTGATCATCACCAGTGAGTGAAGGGATGAATGACACACTGTAGTGTAAAGCGTTTTGGAGTCCTCTGACTCTGAAAGGCGCTCTACAAGTACAGGTCATTTATCAATATCATTTGTCTCTAGTGTGTTTATATTGTGTTTATGTATTTCAAACTTTTTAACACAAAACAGTCGTCCGCCTCTTCATTCAGTCACCACCTCTAAACTCACGTTTCACGTAATAACCTGACACAAATAAAGGTTTGCTGCGTGTCTTTGTACTCCTTCGGTAACGGGTGCGTAAACGTTGGACTTTTACCACAAGACGTTTTTCAATCTGCTCTATGTCTGTCTCTAGATATCTCTGGCTCTCGTTTAACTTATTCATTTTTTTAGGGGAAATGGCTGTGCTGTTGATTAAGTTAAAGGAAGTGGCATCCTGAACAATCACAAGCTTGCGGGCTCCGTAGTTTTCGACTGATGGTTAAAAAAGTGGATTCTACTCTGTCCACCCTTGCAAGACGATTGGAGAGCTCTTGCAATTAATGGACATGTGATCTTGGGGGGGGGGGCAATAATCACGGTAATACCGAGTGGGCCACTTCAGTAATCGGGAGTTCTCCTTATCCCTCCATCAGATAACCTTATGAGAAAAACACATAAAATGGCGCCACATAGCCGACACAGGCTGAGCACTTATGAATGACCAACGGCTCCTTGACTGCATGTCCACTTTTCAGCAAAGCAGCACCATTGTTTTTGTTATGTTAGGATCCTTACCTCCTCCACAACTCTCTGAACACTCCGTAAAACCCTCATACTCCCAGTCGTAGAGTTCACCGGCATGGGTTATCTCCTCCTTCTCTTGTCGGGCATGGCCCAGTCCTCCAGGGCAGGGTTTGTTGTAGCAAGGCTGACTTGTAGCAGGTTTTTCCCCTTCACACTCATCATCGGGCAAGTCAGCAACACTCTGGGAGAAGGACAGCATCACCTGGCATTTGACCGTCCGCCGCTGCATTCCGACTCCACATGTCCTGCTGCAGGGCTGCCAGGGACCAGGAATGTATCTAAAGAATCAAAATATTCATGCAGCACACGATACAGAAAGTATTCAGATTATTATGTTTCACACAATCTACACAGGCAGGCTTGGAAACTTCACCCAAATACATACTGTGACTAATAAAAGAGCTGTAAAGTATTAAGAGCCACCTGTTCCAGGATGAAGGGCACATCTATGTTCAAATTTAAGCACGAGGAACTGAGTATTTAAAGCCTGAAGGGTGACATCTGTTGTAAGCTCTTAGGAAATGGAGAATAAACACAAATACAAACACAAGACAGAGGGAGAGAGCTAAAGTCCGTTTTATATTTAAATTTTACTGACAAATATGCTCAGTGAAATGTTGGCCTTAGACCCGTACAAGATCAAAGAGAGGGAAAACTCTGGAGTAATTCAGTTGTGTTTACATCTGCTGATTGGGGGAGACTGTAACAGCCGTTCTGTGCCAGTTATGTGTTCCTTCAATACCCAAGAGAGAATACAGCAGTCAGGATATCTATTAGATAGCTTTAGAAGAACAACATCTGTATTATAATCTGTAAAAGAGACCTACTGTGGAGACTAACCTGTGGTAGGAAGAGTTTTCAACTGGCTGATTTAATTGGACAATTTCTGACTTAAAAAAAAGTATTATCGCCATTGGTCAGACCTGGGGCCGCACAGTGGTGCAGTGGGTAGTGCTGTTGCCTTGCAACAAGAAGGTCCTGGGTTCAAATCCCAACCTGGGATCTTTCTGCATGGCGTTTGCATGTTCTCCCTGTGCATGCGTGGGTTCTCTTCAGGTGCTCCAGCTTCCTCCCAAAGTCCAAAAGCATGACTGTCAGGTTCATTGGTCTCTCTAAAGTGTCCTTAGGTGTGTGTGTGTGTGCTTGGTTGTTTGTCCTGTGTGTCTTTGTGTTGCCCTGTGATGGACTGGCTCTCTGTCCAGGGTGTACCCCGCTTGCTTGCCTGGAGACCGCTGGAGAAAAGCACCAGCCACATCAGAGGAGAGCACGGCAGGATTTGGAGTCTTATTTCCTAATATTTGGGAATCTCTTCTCGGATTGGATAACAGCAATGCAACTCTACCACTGACTTGATTAGCTCTGCAATGGTAATGTTTTATCTCCACAAATAACACAAACCCGCAGAAGCTTCTGCTGTGTGATGAAGTTGCTATTGCTAATAGTTAGCTTATACCAGATGAAAATATCATCAAAGGTGTCCTTAATGACATAATTCCTAAAATTAGGTCAGCTAAATATGTAAATGCCTTTAAAAACCTCACAGCTAACAGAACAGCAACCGCCAAGAGTTTAGCTAAGTTTACTTTTTATCCAATAAGTTATGTATTAGAGATTGCTCATGCTTATGCACACAAACTGGAATGTAAACTTGGAAAAGGTAAGTCATGTATGAATTGATGTACTTTAAATGTTCCAATGAGTGGCACAAATGTTCCTCTCGCACAGCAGCTTTCACTCGTGTGCAGCGTTCCTCCTTCTCTGACCACAGCACAAAAGCACCATGCTGTTTTACAAAATGCCTCAATAAAGAGCTCTAAACCACTGAGAAGTTCGCTCTTGACGAGAGCGCGGGGACCCGCTTCAGTTTGGACAAATGAATGAAACGAATCACAGTGAGAGCTTGGATCTGGAACAACAAAGTCAACAAGCAAGTGCACAGAAATATTTATCTTCACGCACAGTTAAAGTGCATCTGTCAGTTCAAAAACAATCCTGATTTCTTTTGTGGCAGGAAACAACCGATTTCTGTTCTGTCTGCCAAGACTTCATGTTAATTGTATCAATTAAATTTCCATCAACAGAAATACTGTATGATGAAAAACAGATTTGGCCAGGTTGTGAAGCTCAAATAGATTTTGAGCAGTTTCCCCACTAGGACAACATTTAAGGCTTGGCAACAAAGGTGCATTAAGCCTAAAACAGGAATTTCCTTCTCCTCACCCTCACATCTGTGATTTGGCCCCATGCGACAGGAAGATATTGCTGTTGGCTTGTGAATGCATCCAGATTATACGTAGATATTTCTGTGATTTTTCAGGAAACATTTTCTTCTTTTTTCCAAAACAGAACAAAAAGCAAATGTTTTGGCATTTCTTCTTCTCCTTCTCTCTCGCTCCAAATATAAGTCAAAGTAACTGATGTTTAAAATGGGATAACTTGTTGCTAATGTAAGTCATCCAAAACACTGGGCAGCATCCAAACATTGTCCTTCTTCAGGGGACAGAACATCTGGAAGATCATAGAGTTTGATGAGGTAATGCTGGTAGGCAGTGACCAGAACTCCAAAAAATATGTTTTTCTCCTCTTTTCCCCCTCAGCTTCCCCTTCTTTACCTAAAATAACCTTGGATACTTAGAACACTTTCAATGCTACAAATTTTTTTTTTAAAACAACCCAAGGACAAACATTTGGCAGCTGGAAGGTATGTGCACAAACAGGGGCACAGTTTGACATCTGTTGGCCAAGTGCAAGACCAACGGTTGGACATTTTGACTTGAGGTTGAAGAGGATTATTGCTGACATGAACACAACCGTGATACTGTGGTGGTTTCACGGCAGCACCCAACCCTGTCGGTTTCAATTTCACCTCCAGATTTATGTCTTTAAGCTTTGGGTTTGGAAAGTTGTTGCCTGTGACATCACTTTTGCTTTATGTTGAAACTCCTTCTGTAATTTAACCCTCTGGAGGCAGGCGTTGCAGATTTGCAACAGTTAAAACCTACCTACCTGGTTACTCCACATACGTATTTCATGAGCGTTTTTAAACTCAGAAGTACCCCTGAAGGACTTAGTTGTTCGTTCTTTTATGAAAACTTATTTTGAGCCTGAGAGGGTTGAACTTCTACTGACTTTGAGAACCAAGTTAAACTTGAAATTATAGATCGTGAAGCCAATTTTTAGAAATCAAGGCAGGAAAAAGCCAAAATTTAAAGTAATTTTTGGTGGGTTTGCTTTTTAATTCAAGCCATTAAAATTTTACACATATTGGAAACTGATAGATTTTAAAAGACAGTGGTGAATGTGCTGGAGAAGGTTCTCAGTTATCCAGGTCATGGTAATCCAAAGGGGTTCAAATGAAGGCAACTGGACTTCTTTGGTTTCTTGAAGACGTTTCGCTTCTCATTCGAGGACCTTTATCAATTCTGACTGAACTGTGGGAGAGTCAAGTTTATAAGCTGTCTGTTGTTGTTTAAGGAGCAGAAAGTATCTATAAATACCCTCCTCCCTACCCCATGAGGAGATGTTGATGCCTTTAGGTCCTATTGTGTTGGACTGGTTGTTTTGATTAGATGCAAGAGGGTGTGACCTAGACTAAAACTGTTTTGGGATCTGGTTTAGAGCAGCATTGTAGGTGATGGAAAGGTTAAACCTGAGGCCTCCCCGTCTGTTTAATGTCAGTTTTTTTTGTATTTAACATAGAAAGCTTCCTTTACTCCTCTCTCAAACTATATATCTTCTCTGTCCAAAATGTGCATTGTCATTTTCAAAAGTGTCTCCCTTATCCTTCAAGTGTCCTCGCTTGCCTGCGATTTTGAGAAATCAAGTGGTCACACAGGCCGCGCCGCTGAGCACTTCTTGTAAAGTTGCGCGATAGCCACAACATCACGCGGGACTTGAGAACAGGAAGTGGGAAGTGACTCTATTGTTAATACGTGATCAGACTTGCTGTCGTGTTTTGTGAGACTCTAATTCATTAAAAATGGGTAAGGATGCTATTTATTTGAATATTTTAAGATTGATAGTACTTTAAAGTTATCAAAACTGCGACTGGGTTTGTGCCGTAAAGCCGTTCCACGTTGTAATGTCTGTTGTAAAGTACTCCACAATGCTGCAAACAGCTGCGGCGCCGCAGAGCTTCAAATTGAACTACCGACCATCTTCAGCGCTCCTTGTGTACCCACTCTCATTAACTATAATGGCTTCTATTTAAAATGACGACGCGGGTGTGGCGCGTCTACCTCCGGTGTGCCCTAGGCTTAAGTCACACCCATCTACTTCTGGACCATGGGTCCCCTACTGGCAACAAGAAGAAAGAGAGGCTGCCTATGCTGCCTTTTGGAAGACCCGCTCACCTGTTAACCACGTTTATTCATTCTTCGTCACAATTTCTAATTTTCCTAGATCATTCTCCAGTCATGCAACTGGAATTAGTCTGTGTTCCCGATCCTTTCCTTAGTCCTGCTGTAACACTGATTATATCAGTCTCAGAATACGTCTTGGGCACTGAAGTGTTACTAGAGCTGACTGCACATCTTTACAACACAGGGTCAGCATTTCAATGTTTGGGCCCGACCCAAGTTCGCAAATTTAAGTCGATGATCAGATTTGTTCCTATTTTAGTGTTTTTTATAAGGGTTTGTATTTATAGAGATGGTGTTCATAGATCATTAGTGGCAGAAATGGTCAAATAAATAAATAAATAAATAAATAAATAAATAAAATATCCAATAATACAAAGTTGACAGACAAAAAAATGACCAAATTTATATTCCTTTATGGAGATAAATGCAAGAATCTCCATGCAAAATATTATTTACGCCCAGGAACAAAGTGATTTTCCTACATCAGTTGGAAGCAGTGTAATCTCATGAAGCAATCTTATGTTCTGCTAAAATGTAGAAATAAATCTATTTGTAATTATAAATTTTAATTGAGGTTTCATATCACACAGGAGCATTTAAATAGTGTATATTAGTGTAATGTTTCCTGTTTGTAGTTCTGTTAGATGCCCATTTAATTCAATTATTCTGTGTTTTAATACTTGATTGGGCACACAATTTAGTCGCTTTAGTAATTTATACTTTAGTATTATAGTAATTTATTCTAGTTCTATTAAGAAGGGATCCATATATCCCTGCATATTTTTATTAAAAAGTAATGCTATAGTTACTTTTCCTGGAAATTAGAAGGTGTCCCTGACTTTTATCCAGTGATGCTTAACTCATTCACTGCCAGCCATTTCCTGATCAGAAAACCCCTTCGCTGCCAGCGTTTTTCAGCATTTACACTATTTTTTTAAGAGTCACAGAACGTTGCGCTCTAAGATGATGTCGACGCCAAAACTACCAAAACAAAGAGTAGACTCACCTCTTACATCAGGAAGAATCAGCGTGTTTCGAACGTTATCCGTTCTTTCATAATCCGTTGTCGAATTGTGATCGGCAGAAGATTTTCCGGTCCGCACCTCACTTCTTTTTACAGCAGCTGCCCAAAATGATCTCCTTACACATGGATTTTTTGCTTCCTGATCACGTGACGTGTGACGTAGGCGGATGAAGATCGGCTTTAGAGCTGGGATGTTTGTTCTCACCGTGTGGGGGCTCGTTCCGACGCCCACACAGTAAAAACAATTCATTGGCAGTGAACGGTTGGATTTAAAATGAGGACTTATGTCGTTAGTGGCAGTGAATGAGTTAATATGGCAATATTGCTAAATATCTGTCAAGATAATCGACCAACCAAATGATTGGTCCAAGAAGAAAGCGTATTGGTACTCACGTTGGTTCCTCTGTCGCAGTGACTTCTATCTCTAGTTCTATGGCCTGCTTATGCCACACAGGTTTCGCTTCCACAGGTAGTGTGTCTAAAGCAAATTGCACAGATATGCTTAATGTTGCATGCAGCCATTGGGAAATGAGAGCAGCTTTGGTGGTTAAGATTCCCCAACCTATAGACTTGTAGCAGGGCACTGTAACCAGACACTCCTCCTTGATGTGGGGTTTGGTGGTGGGGTTGCAGCCTCCGGCATGAAGCCCTCTGTGATCGATGCACAGCACCACTCTGTAACGCAGGCCCTGACCACAGGTCATCGTGCACTGGTGGCGACAGGTCAAACAGTTTTTTCACACATGTCTACTGTGGTTACTTCCTTTTACATGTAGTTTATAAAACATGTAACTCAATGATAGTGAGAAGAGAAAACTTCCAACATCCCATAAAAGTCTCCGTTCAGGAGCAAACTTTGTTCATCTCCTGCCAAACCAAGCATTTGAAATGCAGGGGAGGAATGTGCTATGCAAACAGCAATACCAGGTTTTAACGGGGCAACAAATCTGGCTCCGTGGGTTTCAGCATGTCCCCGTTTAACTGGTGAGGCAGAAAAAAGCCAGTCAGGAAGTTGTCGGAGACATTTATGGTTAGACTGGTTACGGTAATGGCCGCTTCAAAAATAAAAATCTAAAACAGCGTGGCCAAGTGGGTCAGACTGATGAATGTCTGTGTGTAATGGCATGGTGTAAAGTTGGATTCAACTGTTGCATTTTTACCCTAACTGTAACTGCTCCTACCAATAATCACTAATAAATTCATAGCTTTTAATTACATTTCCATTACAATTCCCAGAAGGACTTTTGTACTGGCCTTCCTTTGTGACAGATGCTTTTTTCCAGGTAATGTAACTAGGCATTTTGATGTTTTCTTTCCTCTTTTAACAAATAACACCTACAACATCCACCCATTTCTCCTTCTTATGTACAGTTGGGTCACATCAGATGCTACTGGAAACCCTCTCTCTTCAGTGACCATCTCTAGCTCCTCCTATGGGATCTCAAGGGGTTCCCAGGACAGAGAAGATGTATAATCCCTTCAGTGAGTTCCAGGAAACCAGAAAACATCCATAGAGTCATGAAAATGAGGCTGACCAGAGAGTCCTTACTCTGAGCTACCATGTGATACAGCCCCTTACCTTTTCTCTAAAGCTTGGCACTGCCACCCTGCAGAGGAAGCCCATTTCAACTACCTTGTTTCCAGAATCTCATTATTTTGGTCATGATCTAAATTTCATAACCACAAAGCCATAAATTGTCTTTAGCTGTGCGGCAAACTGCTTATGGGACCTGAAATGCTCCGTGCCGCAGCCGATTTTGATCAGCCCATAGGCTATAATGGATTCTATGTGAAGCAGCAACCTTCCACTGCCATTCCGTGCCGCTGATGCCACCAGTGTGGACCTAGCATAAGTGAGAATTGTAATGTAGATGGTACGGGAAATTTCCTTTTATCACAAAATACTGAAGCAACACTCGAAGTACTGAAGAGTGGAATTCCAAATGTCTGTCATGACTATGTTACACCTCTGATGCAGGCTTACCCTTTCACATTTCAACAGCTACAGCTTTGTGACTACCTAAAATTGGCAAGGTGGCCTTGCAAATCAGAACACTTGGCTTCATCAAAAATGTTTTAAAAAAATCTAAATAAAGATGAGTACTTACAGGTGACCAATCCTGTGCCAGCCAGGTGGGACAATCAAAGGCATTGCAAGGCTGCAGGATGGCAGCTTTCGGATTGTAGAGACACTTCCACTCGTCTGTGGGAGTGATGTTTCCTTGGATGTCTTCCTCAACACATGTGACAGAGCGACTCTGGATGCCACCGCCACAGGAAGTGGAGCATGCTGTCCAGGGACTGCTTTCCCAACTGAAGCAATGAAAGACAACTGAGTGGATTTGTGCTTGGTTGTAAATATTGTACGTTAAAGCAGCAGAGGACATACCGAGGCAAGGGGTGGTAGAGGTCATACGGCATAATTTCTTTGTAACCGTCACTAAGAGACAGAAATAATGAAGGAAATTACGTATATCAAAGTAAATGTGATGTTACAATTCAAAGATTTTACTAATTAAAGAACTGACAACCAACCTGTCCAAGCAGGGCTCCATGTTGCACTCCTGCAGTTTGGGCTTTGGCTTGACGTTCTCTGGATAGTAGTGACAGTACTGGTCTACAACCACTCGACCACTCCGTAGATCAAAACACTCAGCGGAGGTGAGCTGGTAACCTTCACACCAGAAATGTGAGCAGAATAGCACTTACATAAGATTTTATTAATGTCCATATAGGAGCGAACAAGTTAGTCAAAAAAAAAAGAAAGAAAGAAAGTAATCTAGGTTTTAAATTTACCTCCACCACATGTGACAGAGCAAGGGAAGAAGTCAGTCTCTCTCCAGCGATGGACGATGGGCTGATAGTAGATGTACTGGACAACACTGTCTGCTCCACTGGAAAACTGTAGCTACACAAATAGGAGTTTATAAACAGTCAACTTTTCTGATTATTCACAGTGATTTTAAAAATAGAAAAAAAAACAATAAACGTAATGATAAATGAAATGTCTCTTTCTTTGATTGTTGATGAAAAGTGAACAAATAATAATAATAATAATAATAATAATAATAATAATAATAATGCACTGAACTTATATAGCGCTTTTTAATACACTCAAAGACGCTTTCACACTCTCACATTCACACACTGCTAGTGATGGTAAGCTACTTTGTAGCCACAGCCGCCCTGGGGCGGTCTGACAGAGGTGAGGCTGCCATTTGGCGCCGTCCGCCCCTCTGACCACAACCAAAACAGGCAAGTTGGATGAAGTGTCTTGTCCGAGGACACAACAGTAGAATACCCCTGGCAAGAGACAGAATCGATCCCATGACCCTCCGATCATGGGGCAACCCGCTCTACCACCTGAGCTACTGCTGCCCCAAATGGCATCCCATTTGCAGGACCTGAAATGTTGTGGTTCAACCCTCCCACTGTCTTTATAGGTGACCCCGAGAGGAAAGTTGACCATTGAGCAGGATTGATGGTTTATCCCCTGAGGTACACATGGCAGGGGTGAGGTAGTACTCACTCCTCATACCTGCCACATGGACCTCAAGGAATAAACCATCAATCCTGCTCAATGGTCAACTTTCCTCGCGGGGTCAACCATAAAGACAGTGGGAGGGTTAAGGGCCAGTCTCTGTGCATTGAGGGTGTGATGCTAAATGTCCCATCCACTCATCTGCACAACACAACTAAGTTTTAATAAGCATCTGTTGGATTATTTGAGGGTTAGCTGAACTGGGTAACTTCACTTCTGTTTCTAGCTGACTTTTAGAACTCAATCTGGTTCCAGACTAGTTCCACAATTACTTACAAACACCCAGGGACTCACTATGTTTTCATTTCGAATAATACTTGACATGCAGTCTTGTCTTACACACAGTTTCCTTGGCTCTCGTTTATCAAACATTCATAGAAACTGTTCCATATTCCATCATACAAATGAAAAAAAGAAATTTCGTACAAACGGCCTAAATCATTATTTATGAAACATGTGGTGGCCTCTGGTACACATGTTCCTCCGCAATCATATGTTGATAAATCCAAACTGTATTTTACAGTCATTTACATACAGAAACACCCTCAATTAACCACATTTGGTCTCGCTACATCCTCAGCTCGTGAGGGGAATCCCAACATCCCCCCCTCCCAAAAAAAAAAAAAACTACATTGATAGTGAGATTGAGGCACTGGCTGCCAAAGTAAAGAGAACCAGACAAGTTGCAGAGGTTGTAAATGTGGTTGGGACAGAGGAGAGGTTCCTGTCAGGAATAAAGAAAAAATTGATTCCTTATAAAATAAAATATGATAAATCGTAAAGGTCTGGGGGTTCTATTTTGTTGCCATTTACAGTTACATTGAAGGAGTTGTATGCATGTTCTTTTTGGAGTTAGTTTTGTTGATATGAAATGTTTGTTGTCTGCATCCAGACTTCTCTGAGCTGTCACCGGGGAACAGAGGAGTTTCTGGGCGTTCTCATAGCTGTCAAAAATTGAATATGGACTGGAATCAGATTGTTGCGGTTTGCCAGTTGCCCCACAAATGGTTCCAAATTACAGTGTAAGTCCAGAAGGATCTCCTTCAGGAATCAGATCAGTGTACTCACGGAAGACACATTCCCTCCAGAATACAAGCTCTGCTAAAGCTTCCAATAACACAAGATCAGCCATGCTGCGACGTCAGATTCTCGTCGGTCATAAGTGTCTTTTATGGGTTCTAACACCAGTTATGTGATCAAGCTGCTTTTCCACAGACATTTAAATCACTTATTGGGTAAAAATATTTACTGGATGAGGAACACGTGTGTATGACCGAAACCTTCAGTACTGCAGTTCCCCCATTCTACCACTAGATGCTGTTCATATGGTCAGAGCTGTTCTTATATTTAGGAACCTTTCTACTTACAAGTACAAAATGAAGAATACCATGCAACGAGTAAAACTGTCCCAACAAACTAAATATGCACAGATCTGTGTGTAAGTAGGGTTAAAGAATCAGGGCACTGGAATTAATACAACAGGAAGATGCCAACACTTAAAGGAGACGTGACCCAGACAAGGGGAGCCTGTATTAGATGTCAGCTAAAGCTCCGGTTACTTTTTGGTGATAACCCAAACAGTCCATGCATGTTCTTGTACCCTGTAACATTTCTCAGTTTTTTTACTTCTAATTAATGAATCAAGTTAAAATGGAATCACTACCTCGTCGTTTTTATTGAAGTACTGTTGTATTAAATTCAAAGGCAAAGACCTGAAGTTAGTTATTTTCTTTTTAAAGTAATACCTTTTGAGGCCTTATTTTGAATAACTTTGTTAAAATTGTGAGCATGAATTCCTCATGGTTGGAAGACTGGGTTATTTGAAAGAGCCACAGTGCAATCAAGTGGTTAATGAGTGAAATACATGTAGGTGTGACCAAGAAAGTTTATTAAATCAGAGCTCAGACCTTGTGGTGGCAGAACATAGAAGAAAGATGCCTTATGCAAGCCATTAGCTCTCAAAAGTTACAGTAAACTCAGAGCTCCATTTTGTTTTGTTTTAACTTTCTACATGAAACCGGAAAACGGCGCGGTCCGGTCGAGTCCTCACATTAAGAGTTAAACCCAATTTCGAACAGTTTCTCTTATTTGATCTCGTTTGAATAATTCGGACTCGCGGTCTGAATTGCACGTTTGGGTGCAGCTGGAGGAACCTAAGGGTCAAGCCAAGACTGATGAGGGCCACACACTCCCTTCCATGACCGATGTTGACCGACCAGGGAGCCAGCGCCATCTAATCCAAAAAAGGCCCCGGCACGAGCCAGGACCCCAGGCTGTGGCAGCCGCTGGCTACCCTTCCGGCGACGGAAAAAGGTCTGTGAGCATCTCTATCTGGCTGGTTTTCTGCCATAAGCCGATTCGCAAATTCAGATTATTACATTTCTTTTGTGGCGTGTTTTATTTCGATCCCAAATTCACATTTAGCACCCAAGATCCCCTTCCTTCTTCTGCCATAACGAGCCACACAAACACACACACTCCTGCATTCTTATACCCATAGGAACCACACACACACACACACACACACACACACACACACACACACACACACACACACACACACACACACACACACACACACACACACACACACACACACACACACACACACACACACACACACACACACACACACTTTGTTCTCCTTTCAGAGATTATTCCAGATATTTACTATAATCCAATGTGTCACCAAATTTCCACTTTTATTACAGACTAGTAATGTCGTCGCACTGCCATAAAGCTTTGGGTTTATTCACTTACTTATTCTCATGCATGAAACAATAAGCTGCGTTTGGTTCTCTTTGTCAATTGTCACAACTGATGTTTGTAATAAACTCACAAAACGTAAATAACGCCGGATCATTGTCTAGCAATTCTAGGGAATAATCGGCACATTCTGTCAAGAATGTATCCTTTAGATTAATTAGTGGTGTTAACTCTGAGACTGATTACATTGCGAAGATATAGATATTAAATCCAACGGTCCAGTTCCGAAAACTGGTGGTGCCCCGATTAATTAATATAAGATTATAAACAAGCTAAATCTACACCACATTTGAAATATAGATATAAATCTATAGTTATCGTTACAATTGTTTTCAAAAAATTGCAACTAAATCTTCCAAGATTCCTGCAAGTTGTTAAAATTAGTGACTGAGCAGAGTAGTTGCACAAAGGTTTTGCAGCCACAGATGTGTTTAAAATCTTGATGAGACTGGTATTAGATTCTAGCTACCTGCTCTAAAAAATTACAGAACTTTTTATTTTAAGAAGTAAATTTCATTTTTAAAAGTCAAATGCATTGTTAATGTCACTGCAATGATCTTGGAGATGATTTTATTTTACCTGTAAGCTGACAGATACATAATTTTCTTCAGAGTAGAAGCCAGTTTCAGTTTCTAAACTGTGAGGAGAGGAAACAACACTGAAGTTTTTCTGGTCTCAAATAACACATCGGTGATAGCTCGATTCTCACGATCTGAGGCGTAATCAAACCTAATTACCCAAAATTCAACACCAGCGAGGCATCAACTTCACATTATTTTCCCATCTCATCACATTTGTTACAACACACCCTGACTCTTTTTCTTCAAACAGAAATAACGACTTCAATCATTTCATTTTGTGTGGTAAGAGAAAACACTCTTTCAACAGGGTGTGGGTTATATGTTTTAATTCATTTTGGCTTCTAAGCATGTTTAATCGCTTTAAAGTAAATCCTAGAAGGATTTGTCTCCTGCTTTCATAAACACTAGTCTGTTCTCTCCTTTCGGTGCTCTTATAGCAATCTGATCAAAGATATTTCAACATTTAGAAAACAGTACATTTTAGACACTTTTGATTAAAGTCTTCTGGCTCTCATTCATATTGAAGAGTTCATAATGGAAATGACTGAACTTTCTCAGATGAATTAACCAAGTGTCCAGCTTGTTATTTTACAGTGCAGCATGAACTAGCTGTGTGCTTTTTAACACATCAGAAAATTACACTTTATAGCTTTTAGGAGTTCTGTTTCCTCCATTCCAAGTCATCGTCTCGTCGTCTTCGTCTTCCCCCACTTATCAGGGTCCGGGTCGCGGGGGCAGAATCCCAACTAGGGAGCTCCAGACCATCCTCTCCACCAGCTCCTCCGGCAGGACCCCAAGGCGTTCCCGGACCAGATTGGAGATGTAACCTCTCCAACGTGTCCTGGGTCGACCCGGGGGCCTTCTGCCGGCAGGACATGCCCGAAACACCTCCCCAGGGAGGCGACCAGGAGGCATCCTGACCAGATGCCCAAACCACCTCAAGTGGCTCCTTTCGATCCAGAGGAGCAGCGGTTCTACTCCGAGTCTCTCCCAAATATCCGAGCTCCTCACCCTATCTCTAAGGCTGAGCCCAGCCACCCTACGGGGGAAACTCATTTCGGCCGCTTGTATCCGAGATCTCGTTCTTTCGGTCATTACCCAAAGCTCATGACCATAGGTGAGGATTGGGACGTAGATCGACCGGTAAATCGAGAGCCTGGCTTGCTGGCTCAGCTCCCTCTTCACCATGACAGATCGGCTCAGCGTCCGCATCACTGCAGACGCCGAACCAATCCGCCTGTCGATCTCCCGATCCCTCCTACCCTCACTCGTGAACAAGACCCCGAGATACTTATAGTGTGTTCCAACTATAGGGGGATTACACTCCTCAGCCTCCCTGGAAAGGTCTACTCCAAGGTACTGGAGAGGAGGGTCCGATCGATAGTTGAATCTCAGATTGAGGAGGAGCAATGTGGTTTTCGTCCTGGCCGTGGAACTGTGGACCAGCTCTATACCCTTGCAAGGGTGATGGAGGGGGCATGGGAGTTTGCCCAACCAATCCACACGTGTTTTGTGGATTTGGAGAAGGCTTATGACCGTGTCCCCAGGGGCACCCTGTGGGGGACGCTCCAGGAGTATGGGGTGGGTGGCTTTCTGTTGAGGGCCATTCAGTCCCTTTACCAGAGGAGCCTGAGTTTGGTCCGCATAGCCGGTAGTAAGTCGGACCTGTTCCCGGTAGGGGTTGTATGAACTAGTCGACTAGTCGACTTCACGGCTCTGTAGTGACTTTTTATGCCTGTCATCGACTAGTCGCTGTCACGTGATAATGACTGACAAGATGCAGTCCTCCAGCAGGTGATGAGCCCCCGCGTCGGGAGGCGGAGGCGACGCACTGTGCCAGAGTGTCGGTACTGACACCAGCGGTAAAACAGACATTTAACCAAACTGTGACCTTTTCCCTCTTGCAATTTTACCTTCCCCTCACCCCCATCCTAATCTTAACCAGTTTCCGCATGCAAAGCTCTGATCGTTGACGTGCTCCAGACATCTGCGTCCTGAGCACCGCCAAATCAGGTGTCACCACCTCAAAAACAAATGAAACACGCGATCGTTCATGTCGGCTTATTTCCTTTAATGCTTTCTGTTATTTGTGCTTGATGCGTTTCGCTGCTGCGGAGCGAGGCACATCACCTGTTTTGTTCTCCGGTGACGCACCCCCAAGATTCCACTATCTCCGCTCCGCTCCGGCACGAACTCCGCAGCAAAAACGGTCCCATTGTAGTCGGCCGGCGAGCAGCGGCACTCTGCTGTTTTTGTGGTCGGTAGATCTTTTAGAACTGCAGTTCAAAGGTAACTCATGAGGTGAATATATATGAACACAGGTAGCAGTTTCTCTTTAGGATTGAGAGGAGATGCAGGAAGATAATAAACAGACAGGACAGAAAAATAGACAAATAAAAACAAGTTAGTTTTTGTACCTGCTGTTGCAACAAACAGACACCATTGAAGGTAATCAGGAGTGAGGAACAGAAAATGAATAATTATTTTAATGTTTAGAGCAGCAGGAACTCCGAGAGGCTGCAGGCGCATCAGTGAGTTTGCGGCTGCTGCGCAGGGGGAGGGGAGAGGACTGAAGTAGGATGCAGAAACTACCGTTGTTAAAAGAAACGTGTTAACTTAGAAATTTCTTTCTTTCGATTTGGGCGCAATTTTAATTGTCAAAAACTCCAGCGGACCTACCGACCCCCCCCGCTTCAGGTGTATGACGTCATCAACGACTAGTCGAAGTCGACTCGATTTTCATTACTTGACTGTCGACTTTTTAAAAAATTAAGTCATGCAACCCCTAGTTCCCGGTGAGGGTTGGACTCCGCCAGGGCTGCCCTTTGTCACCGGTTCTGTTCATTACCTTTATGGACAGAATTTCTAGGCGCAGCCGTGGTGTGGGGTGTGTCGAGTTTGGTGGCAGGAGAATCTCGTCTCTGCTTTTTGCGGATGATGTGGTCCTCCTAGCTTCATCCAGCTCTGACCTTCAGCTCTTGCTGGGTAGGTTCGCGGCCGAGTGTGAAGCGGCTGGGATGAGGATCAGCACCTCCAAATCTGAGACCATGGTTCTCGACCGGAAAAGGGTGGCTTGCCAACTCCGGGTCGGGGAGAGGTCCTACCTCAAGTGTAAAGTCACGTTGATCAAACCTGCAGAAAAAGTTATTGAAGTTGTCTGCCATGCGAACGCACACCTCTGCAGGAAGCACAGAAGATGTCACTCTAGAAGGGAGCCCAGCCAGGGTTTTGACCCCCTGCCAAGCATCCCTGGCTCTACCGTGGTTAAAAAGCTTCTCCACCCTGTCTTTAAAGACCCTTTTAGCCGCTTTGATTTCCTTGTTCAGCTAGTTTTGAATAAGTTTACCCTCTAGTCTGTTCCATGAGTTAAAAGCTACTTTCATTTAATTCAGAGTAGTTTTAAGTGATTTAGTGATCCAGGGTTTATTAACTGAATACACTTAAATTGTCATCTTGGGAACCAGCATGTCAACACAAAAGGAGATGTAAGATGTTATTACATCTGTAGCTTCCTCTAAGGTGTTGCCTGTGGTCAGCTCCTCCCACAGAGTACAATCAAAACAACCCTGAATAGTGTCCTGCACCTCACTATTCCACTGTTGGATGTGCTTTTTCACAACACCCTCTGTAGCTTGGTGCGATATGCTGGGACTAGGTGGATAATATTATGGTCTGCGGTGCTGAGTGGTTGGTTTTCTGTAGGCTCTGATGAGTCCTTGATATTGCCATAGCAGAGGTCGATTGTTTTATCGCCTCTGGTGGCACAGGTGACATACTGGTGGTAGGTTGGTAGTTTTATTCAGTCTACAGGCATTGAAGTCCCCAAGGACAAACACGGGTGAGTTGGGGGAGGCGTCTTCCAGCTTTTGAACACATGATGCGATCGTCTCTGATGCACGCGTCACATTACCCAATGGGGGGACATAAACAAGCACTAGGGTGAGCTGACAAAACTCGTGGGGGAGATACTTGGGTCTGTTGTATAGATAGAGTCGGTTACAGTGGCTGTTCTGCTCCACGCCTGATTGATGTACATACAGAACCCGCCTCTATGTCTTTTCTTACTGCTCCCGGTGTCTCGGTCCAGGCATACTGGCGTCCCCAAGCCACTGAGGGAGAGCTGTGAATCTGCGATGGTGTTAGCCAGCCATGTCTCGGTGACACAGAGCAGCCCTGCGTTTTGGTACGCCCACTGACACGCTACATTTGCATGCAACTCTTCCAGTTTATTTCAGAGGGACCGGACATTAGCAAGCAGGATAGAGGGTAGTGGGGGACTTTTTGAGAACGACAGAGATATTTCAGTCTCTGCCGCACTCCACCTCTCCTGCCTCTCTTCCTCTTCCTGCCAGTCCTCCTCGTCACACTCCCGGTTTGTTGTGTGCGCAACATAAACTCTGCCCAGTCCTGCAGACCCGCTGGAACCAGGTAATCCGCCTCCCGTAGAAGTAGAAGATCCTCCCGATTATAGCGCAGTGTTTCATGGCCATGACTCGCTTCAAATGCGAGCAGAGGTCCCAACATAAACCAGAGCAGCAGAAGCAGCAGCAGGGACACTGCAGCAAATGTTCTCATTTTGACAGCTGTCAGCTGTCCGTGGCTTCCCGTCAGTGACAGAAAAGTTTGGTTGCGCACAGATCGGTCCCACTAAAGCCGGCCGTGATTCAAACACATTCCACGGAAATTGTTTGTTATTCACAAAACTCTCGATCAAATGTCATTATTCCAGTAATTCCACACGATTCTACACAATATTACCAGACATGCAGCTGCACTGAACCACTCCTCCGCCTGTTGCCGTTACAGCGCCTACTGTCATAGAACAACCCGATGGTGGATGGTTTTGAGTAGACATCAAATTAAAGTGCTGACCCAAATTTTTATCCTTTGTTTAATTCTCAAAGCCCCAACAAATACTTTTTTTCTCCTCAAACAGCAATGCCAACCAAACACCCAAGGTCTGCTCTACAATTTGGTGATTTAGCAAATTTATCGAGCATTGAAAATAGTCAGAGTCCTACAACCATCAAAATAAATAAATCATACATTATAATTAAAAAAGGGCAGGATGTCGGGAAAAGTCTCTTCTAGTGAGGAAAGACTGTTGCATCTTTATCAAAGTTTCAAAAATGTGGTAGACTGTGTAGAATACAGCATTTTAGAAACTTAAAATGGATTCTATGCCATGTTTGTTTTGGGTGTACTCCACATACTTAGTTCTTTTTCCAGTCCGAGTTCTGTAGTGCACCTCTAGTGGAATACTCCAGTACTACATGCAGTGCAGTGTCGTGCAGGAGCAAGTATGTCAACAGATGCAGCCCGGACAATGCAGGGCAGCGAAACGCTCTGCGAGTAACGTGTTACTTTAATGACGTCACCTTTACTCAACACTCATACATGAGCTTAGTTTGAAACTTTATCAAAAGAGGTAACCAATTTAAAAATAATCTAGGCCACTGAATGCAATCCAAAAGTAGAACAGATTTACCTAAAAAAGCCCTTTTTGCGAAGACTTTACTTCATCAAAGCAGGTTAACTGCTGTTTTTGGACCCCTTTACCACAGTGCTTAAACACAAGTCATCCCTCGTGCTGAGGAAGTAGACACAGGAGTCATTTAAATTTCAGACTGCAGTGGCTCACACATGCTCCGATATCTTAAAATCTAAACATAAGAAACCAGATCTGCTCAGTACCCTGCTTAACACGGAGAGGTTCAGCTGGAGTTCATCAATGAGAGCTTTATCTGGTGTGGAAAGGCTCTTTACAGCAGAAAAAAATAACACTATGAATGAAACTGCTGAAACTCCAGCTGAAAGGTCGGACTTAACTGATGGGATCCTGTGTGAGTTATCGCTACCATGTCACAACATTAAAACATTATTGAAACAACCGTTTTGACACAAAATACATCAAAACTAATTCAAGTGTCAGTTGTGAACACAAGCTTTACAGCTGATTCATAAAGCTCTATTAGCTCTTTATTATCTGGCCAATATATAATCATAAACTTCAGGTATGAGATGCATTTTTATGCATTGCACTCCAATAATTACTCCCTCTCCAAATGAAGGAGACATGCTGTGCAAATGTTTTAAACCTCCATAGGAGAGTTTCTATGTTTTTCTTTGAGTGAGTTGGACTTTATTAATTTCTTTTAAAATAGTCTTGATGATTGGTCTTTCTGGAGGCTTTAGGAAAGTTTTTCTTTTGTTAGACTTTGGCTGTTTATTTTACCCTTTTATGTCCAGAACCTGAAACATAACCCGGCAGGTTTATCGTCCATTAGAATGAAGTTAACAGCTCTTTTAAAATCACCTTGCTGATGCTAAAATCCAATTATAATGTTATTTTGGGTGTTTTTAAATAGAATCTCATATATAAATGAACAAAGTGTTTTTGAAAAAAATGCAAGTATTGGTCCAATTTAATATATATATATATATATATATATATATTTTTTTTTTTCCAAAATGTCTGTTATCTGATGTTCACCCCTTGAGTTTAGGAGTCTTTTTTATGTCAGAAGGATTTACAGGGCCAGCGTTGTCTGACTTAAACAAGAGATATCTGATATTATCAGCCCCTCATTATTATCAGCTGATAATGGCATTAAAATGTAATATTGGAAATTATCGGTATCAGTTTTTGTTTTTTTAATAGCACAACTTTTAAATACTGTGCACATATGTCTCTCTCACAGCAGGAGAGGGGGGTCTAGCATGTAGCTAGCCACTTTCTGTAGCAAGGGCACTGTCCGACAGCGCACCAGAGGCAATAAAGTCAGTGATGTTGATTGGCCAAAAATTCTCAAGGGCTTCCTAGCAACCAAACACGATTAGCTGTTTAACTGCAACTCCAGGGCGCTTTTCCCAGCATCCCAGAAGCAATATTAGTGAGTCTGGTGGAGAAATTTCACTGTTAAATGAGACACAACTGGTCAAAATGATGAGTAAATACTTCTGATTGCACGTATGTGCATACTAACATACGAAACTGACATATTTATGGTAAATATATGACTAAATATTGTAGTTTACTTTTTAGATTTTCATTTCTCCCTTCATGTCAAGAGAGGGAGGCACCTTATCCACCACTGCATTTTGAATATAATATATGATATATTTTATGTTTAACAGATAATTTTTTAAGTGTAAATGTGTATGATAGGAGAAATGTGATGTTAGTTAAAGATATACCAGTATCAGAAATAGTTAGACTATATCAGTATATCACATATTGGTTAAAAAAAATAATAAAGCCGATGTTGAACATTTCTATAACAAGCAAGAGAAAAACCTCCCTATGAAAACTGCCAGGTGTTGTCCTGAAAATAAGTAGAAAAAGCAGCAAAAGTCTACAGAAATAAAAAATATAAAGACCTTTAGAATTTCTTATTGTTTTTTTTGTTGTTGTTTTTTTCAAGTAAACTTTAGAAAGTACAAGAAAAAATTTTCTGTTTGGGGACAAAACTTAGAAACCAGGAAACACAAGACGGGTTGAATAACAAGCTATTCAGCAGTCGAGTTTTGTTTAACACAAAATTCACATTTGATTTAGGAGGAAGCAGCTGTCTGTTTTGGTCATTAGCATAGACCCTTGTCAAAGCCATGATCTAAAACTAACACTGGTTCCCAATTGGACTCGTGATTAGTTTAGATCATTGGAGTAGGTGAGGTAAAGTAAATGTTGACACAGTACTGAGAAGAAAATATGTCTTCATGGTTGTTAAACCCTCTGATGGAATCACTAAGAGTTGTTTTAACATGCAACTTTAAATTATCAGTCTTTATCAGAATGAAGGTGTAAATATGTGCTGTTGTCAGCTCTTACTTTGATAGTGAAGTCTGCCCCGAGAGGTCCAGTCACCCTGAGGATTTCCTTATCTGTAAGCTTCTGGTAGTCCAAGGTGGTGTTTTCCAGGTGGTACTGACCAGATTTATCCAGCGTCAGCTCACTTTTTATCCCCTGTAGAGTCTTACTTTCCACATCTAACCAATGAAACAAAGTAGAAAACAAGAGACTCGCTGTTTGTTTGTCCACCAAACTTTGGGTATAACTTTCGTCTAGATTCTTGATTTCTCTGTAGTTTTTCATCATTCTTGTGTCGCTATTCTTTAAACAGAATTAACAAGCAAATAAAAATGTGATTAGGACATCTGACTGCTTAAACCACTGATTTAATTTGTCTCGGACCACACACAGGTCTTTAGACGGAGCCAGTAACACATGAAGACAGTCTGGTTTTTACATTTAAAAGCCAAGAGAATCAGTCCAGAACCATCAAGAGGCTCGTCAGCAGATCTGTGGGAGGTTTTTTTCCCCCCTGTTTGACCCAACTTTACCTCTGATACTAAAACGGACTGGATTCTGTGTAACTCCAGTATGAAACTTCAAAGAAAAACTGCTGAGAAACACAAGAACCAGAAGCTGTTGACTTCTGGAGATGAATAGTTTAAATCTTAGTTCCTTTTAAAGATAAATTAATAGAGGGAAATGTTTAACTGTCCCTTTGATTTACTGAGTTATAGCTGTAATTAGTACATTAAGTGTGGAACAAACGATACGTGCAGAGAGGATGAGTTTTACATCAAGTTATATATTCTGGAAGACTCATGTCCTACCAGAGCCAGAGCAAATGAAAGAAATACATTAATCAGCCATACTATAATGACCAGTGATAGATGAGGTTAAGAAAATGGATCATGTGGTAGAGCTACCTGGTGGTAGGTGGTTCAGGCCAATGTTTCCCAACGCTGGTCCTCAGGGCACACTGCCCTACATGTCTTCCATGTCTCTGCTTCAGCACACCTGATTTACTTTGGATCCTCAGGAGTACATCAAGTGCTGCAGATGCCTGATTTAAGTCAGGTGTGTGGCAGCAGGTAAACACTGGTGTTTAAAAGGGCAACACGGAAAACATGCAGGACAGTGTGCCCTGAGGACCAGGATTGGGAAACACTGGTTCAGACAACAAGGAAATCTTCTGACCCAAACCCACCATTGAATTGAACATGCTTTGCAAAGGCTGATTTTCTCAGTGTACAGTTAGCCCAATTTTGAGTCAAGTTGAATGTGTGTTTAATGAAAAGCCATACACATTTATGACTAAGAGCATGTGATTTTCTAAGAGTTTTCCTGTTTTAAAAAGGATTTAGCATGAAACAAGTGTAGCTTCCAAAGAGCTGGTGGTAGTTGTGTCTCAGAGAGCAGACATGTCGGGAAAAGTTTATTTAAATACATACTTTACTTATATTTTAATACATTTGCAGAGGCCTCTAGTACGGATGAATGTCTTCTAATTTGTATTCTGAGTACAAAAAGCCCTGGTGTGTCTGTTTCAGGATCTAGAAGATTGCCAGATCAGAGGGGAGCTTCAGACGGCAAGTTTGGAGTCTTTTTTTCCTAATATTTATACATCATATTGTCTAACAACAATGCAGCTCTAGTTACTCAGTTTTCTCTCTGACATTGATGTTTTATCTCCACAAATAACACAATCCTGAAGGAGTTCTACTGTGTGGTGAAGTTGCCAATGCTAACGGTTAGCTTCTATGAGCCGAGACGTACTCTGCTGTTTCCTGGACGTTAAACCAACAACAGCCTTCTCCATCATGAGTCAAGATGGGTGAGTCCATGAATGTTCTGTGACAGTGTGTGATGTAGATTTGTCAGGGTGTTCTAATCCAAGAGACTTAGTCTACTTTCTGTCAGAAGCTTATGCAGGAGAAAGGTGTAGGAGACTATTTACATGTTCAGTCGCATGAAAAACTCAAGAGATTATAATCAGATGTAATAATTTAAAAATGTTTTTTCAGTGAAGTACCACTTTAAATGTCTCTTCCAGAAATGTCTGTCACACTCCATAGAACAAACATCTAAAATGTGTAAAATGTAACTAACTGTTGTTCTATGTTCCGAATAATAAACTTTCATGGTGGTGAAAACGAAGAGTCGGAGTACCCGGCCCGGAGGGTTACCGGGGTCCCACCCTGGAGCCAGGCCTGGGGTTGGGGCCCGTGAGCGAGCGCCTGGTGGCCGGGCTTTCGCCCATGGGGCCCGGCCGGGCCCAGCCCGAACCGGATACATGGGCTCGTCCAACTGTGGACCCACCACCCGCAGGAGGAACATGAAGGGTCCGGTGCAATGTGAATCGGGTGGCAGACCAAGGCGGGAGCCTTGGCGGTCCAATCCCCGGACAAGGAAACTAGTTTTTGGGACATGGAACGTCACCTCGCTGGCGGGGAAGGAGCCGGAGCTTGTGGCAGAGGTTGAGCGGTACCAGCTAGATATAGTCGGACTCACCTCGACACATTGCATTGGCTCTGGAACCCGAGACCTGGAGAGGGGTTGGACACTCTACTTTGCTGGAGTTGCTCCGGGTGAGAGGCGGAGGGCTGGGGTTGGCTTTTTGTTAGCCCCGAAACTCTCTGCCTGTGTGTTGGGGTTTACCCCGGGGGACAAGAGGGTAGCTTCCTTGCGCCTTCGGGTCGGGGAACGGGTCCTGACTGTTGTTTGTGCTTATGGGCCAAATATCAGTTCAGAGTACCCACCCTTTTTGGAGTCCCTGGGACGAGTGCTAGATAGTGCTCCATCAGGGGACTCCATTGTCCTGCTGGGGGACTTCAATGCTCACGTGGGCAATGACAGCTTGACCTGGAGGGGTGTGATTGGGAGGAACGGCCCACCTGATCAGAACTCGAGCGGTGTTTTGTTATTGGACTTCTGTGCAAGCCGCAGTTTGGCCATAACGAACACCATGTTCGAACATAAGGATGCCCACCGGTACACTTGGTACCAGGGCAGCCTAGGTCACAGGTCGATGATAGATTTTGTAGTCGTATCATCTGACCTGCGACCGTATGTTTTGGACACCCGAGTGAAGAGAGGGGCGGAGCTGTCAACTGATCACCACCTGGTGGTGAGTTGGATCAGATGGCAAGGGAACATGCCGCGTAGACCTGGCAGACCCAAACGCATAGTGAGGGTCTGCTGGGAACGCCTGGCAGAAGAACCTGTCAAGACGGTCTTCAACTCCCACCTCCGGCAGAGCTTTGACCACGTCCCGAGAGCAGTGGGGGACATTGAGTCCGAGTGGGCCTTGTTCCACTCTGCGATTGTCGAGGCGGCTGTTGCTAGCTGTGGTCGTAAGGTGGCCGGTGCCAGTCGTGGTGGCAACCCCCGTACCCGCTGGTGGACACCAGAGGTTCGGGGAGCCGTCAGGCTGAAGAAGGAGGCCTACAGGGCGTGGCTGGTCTGTGGGTCTCCGGAGGCAGCAGACAGGTACCGGATAGCCAAGCGGGGTGCAGCAGTGGCAGTTGCCGAGGCAAAATCTCGGGCGTGGGAGGAGTTTGGTGAGGCCATGGAGAAAGACTATCGATCGGCTCCAAAGAGGTTCTGGCAAACTGTCCGGCGCCTCAGGAGAGGAAGGCAGCAACTCGCTCACACTGTTTACAGTGGGGATGGGGAGCTGCTGACGTCAACTGAGGCTATAGTCGGACGGTGGAAGGAATACTTTGAGGAGCTCCTCAATCCCACCAATGCGCATTCCGAGGAGGAACCAGAGCTGGGAGGCCTGGGGATGGACTGTCCGATCTCGGGGGCAGAAGTTGCTGAGGTAGTCAAACAACTACACAGCGGCGGAGCCCCGGGGGCGGATGAGGTTCGTCCTGGGTATCTTAAGGCTATGGATGTTGTAGGGCTGTCATGGTTGACACGTCTCTACAACATTGCGTGGTCATCGGGGGCAGTTCCTAGGGAGTGGCAGACCGGGGTGGTGGTCCCCATCTTTAAGAAGGGTGACCTGAGGGTGTGTTCCAACTATAGGGGGATCACACTCCTCAGCCTCCCTGGAAAGGTCTACTCCAAGGTACTGGAGAGGAGGGTCCGATCGATAGTTGAATCTCAGATAGAGGAGGAGCAATGTGGTTTTCGTCCTGGCCGTGGAACTGTGGACCAGCTCTATACCCTTGCAAGGGTGATGGAGGGGGCATGGGAGTTTGCCCAACCAATCCACATGTGCTTTGTGGATTTGGAGAAGGCTTATGACCGTGTCCCCAGGGGCACCCTGTGGGGGACGCTCCAGGAGTATGGGGTGGGTGGCTTTCTGTTAAGGGCCATTCAGTCCCTTTACCAGAGGAGCGTGAGTTTGGTCCGCATAGCCGGTAGTAAGTCGGACCTGTTCCCAGTGAGGGTTGGACTCCGCCAGGGCTGCCCTTTGTCACCGGTTCTGTTCATTACTTTTATGGACAGAATTTCTAGACGCAGCCGTGGTGTGGAGTGTGTCGAGTTTGGTGGCAGGAGAATCTCGTCTCTGCTTTTTGCGGATGATGTGGTCCTCCTAGCTTCATCCAGCTCTGACCTTCAGCTCTTGCTGGGTAGGTTCGCGGCCGAATGTGAAGCGGCTGGGATGAGGATCAGCACCTCCAAATCTGAGACCATGGTTCTCGACCGGAAAAGGGTGGCTTGCCACCTCCGGGTCGGGGGAGAGGTCCTACCTCAAGTGGAGGAGTTTAAGTATCTCGGGGTCTTGTTCACGAGTGAGGGTAGGAGGGATCGGGAGATCGACAGGCGGATTGGTTCGGCGTCTGCAGTGATGCGGACGCTGACCCGATCTGTCGTGGGGAAGAGGGAGCTGAGCCAGAAAGCCAGGCTCTCGATTTACCGGTCGATCTACGTCCCAATCCTCACCTATGGTCATGAGCTTTGGGTAATGACCGAAAGAACGAGATCGCGGATACAAGCGGCCGAAATGAGTTTCCTCCGTAGGGTGGCCGGGCTCAGCCTTAGAGATAGGGTGAGGAGCTCGGACATTCGGGAGGGACTCGGAGTAGAACCGCTGCTCCTCCGGATCGAAAGGAGCCAGTTGAGGTGGTTTGGGCATCTGGTCAGGATGCCTCCTGGACGCCTCCCTGGGGAGGTGTTTCGGGCATGTCCTGCCGGCAGAAGGCCCCCGGGTCGACCCAGGACACGTTGGAGAAGTTACATCTCCAATCTGGTCCGGGAACGCCTTGGGGTCCTGCCGGAGGAGCTGGTGGACAAGGCCGGGGAGAGGACGGCCTGGAGCTCCCTAGTTGGGATGCTGCCCCCGCGACCCGGACCCGGATAAGCGGAGGAAGACGAGACGAGAGACGAGATGTTGCTGCTCCAAATGAACCAGCTAAAGCACATTTAACTTTGTGGAAACATTACAGCCTGGCAGCAGTTATGACTCCCAATGGGAGTTGTACGGTAACAATGGGTTTCAAGCCTCCAGGTTACCAAAGCATCATCAGGTGTTGGTGGGATGCATTGCACAAACGAGTCTGATCCAAAAGAAGAACTGTCTCAGCTTGGTGCTCCACTCAACTGAAGAAGTGCAAAGTTCTATTGGAGTCCATGCATTTAAAGGTCATGGCTGTTCATGTGGAGGGTCTAGCCTATTGTTTTATACTATGGTGGAAAGTGAGTCACCACAACAGAGACTAAATATAGGAGAGTCTAACTTAACCAGTGTACTCCTGACCAATGGAATCTACCAATATAACAACCAAATAATAGCAGCAGGGTATTTTTCTACTGTTTTGGATTGAAGGACACCCCAGACCTACCAGGACTTACACAAGTGATCCGGGCCTTTCAGAACCAGACGTACGTGACGACTCTTGTAGGGGATGATGACCACTGTGTCTTCCGCTGGAGCAAGACAGAGAAAACAACAATACTAACAAAACAGAAATTAAACTACGGTAATTTCAAACTCAAATAATTTATAATTACCTAATTTTTATAAGTTTGACAAACAAAATGTGTCAAAGTTTGAGCACACCGCTCAAGAACATAAAAACTCCTAAAAAATAAACACAAACATTTTTATAGCTTTACGGTTCTGTGATCAAGGAAATACAGGTCCTTCTAAAAAAATTTAAAAAATTAGCATATTGTGAATAAGTTCATTATTTTCTGTAATGTACCGATAAACATTAGACTTTCATATATATTAGCTTCGTTACACACAACTGAAGTAGTTCAAGCCTTTTATTGTTTCTAATATTGATGATTTTGGCATACAGCTCATGAAAACCCAAAATTCCCATCTCTAATAATTAGCATATCATGAAAAGTTTCTCTAAACGAGCTATTAACCTAATCATCTAAATCAACTAATAAACTCTTAACACCTGCAAAAGATTCCTGAGGCTTTTAAAAATTCCCAGCCTGGTTCATTACTCAAAACCGCAGTCATGGGTAAGACTGCCGACCTGACTGCTGTCCAGAACGCCATCATTGACACCCTCAAGCAAGAGGGTAAGACGCAGAAATTTCTGAATGAAAAGGCTGTTCCCAGAGTGCTGTTTCAAGGCACCTCAGTGGGAAGTCTGTGGGAAGGAAAAAGTGTGGCAGAAAACGCTGCACAACGAGAAGAGGTGACCGGATCCTGATGAAGATTGTGGAGAAGGGCCGATTCCAAACCTTGGGGGACCTGCGGAAGCAGTGGACTGAGTCTCGAGTAGAAACATCCAGAGCAACCGTGTACAGACGTGTGCAGGAAATGGGCTACAGGTGCCGCATTCCCCAGGTCAAGCCACTTTTGAACCAGAAACAGCGGCAGAAGCGCCTGACCTGGGCTACAGACAAGCAGCACTGGACTGTTGCTCAGTGGTCCAAAGTACTTTTTTCGGATGAATGCAAATTTTGCATGTCATTTGGAAATCAAGGTGCCAGAGTCTGGAGGAAGATGGCAGAGGGAAATGCCAAAATGCCTGAAGTCCAGTGTCAAGTTCCCACAGTCAGTGATGGTCTGGGGTGCCATGTCAGCTGCTGGTGTTGGTTCACTGTGTTTTTTATCAAGGGCAGGGTCAATGCAGCTAGCCATCAGGTTTTGGAGCACTTCATGCTTCCATCTTCTGAAAAGCTTTATGGAGATGAAGATTTTATTTTTCAGCATGACCTGG
This sequence comes from Nothobranchius furzeri, assembly GCF_043380555.1. Lineage (NCBI taxonomy): Eukaryota > Metazoa > Chordata > Actinopteri > Cyprinodontiformes > Nothobranchiidae > Nothobranchius > Nothobranchius furzeri. Next base: position 73,288,813 of record NC_091742.1, on the reverse strand, counting down.
CACCTGCTCACAGTGCCAAAACCACTGGTAAATGGTTTACTGACCATGGTATTACTGTGCTCAATTGGCCTGCCAACTCTCCTGACCTGAACCCCATTGAGAATCTGTGGGATATTTGAAGAGAAAGTTGAGAGACGCATGACCCAACACTCTGGATGAGCTTAAGGCGAAGCATCCTGGGCCTACATAACACCTCAGCAGTGCCACAGGCTGATTGCCTCCATGCCACGCCACATTGAAGCAGTCATTTCTGCAAAAGGATTCCCAACCAAGTATTGAGTGCATAACTGAACATAATTATTTGAATGTTGACTTCTTTTGTATTAAAAACACGTTTCTTTTATTGGTCGGATGAAATGTGCAAATTTTTTGAGTTAGGAATTTTGGGTTTTTATGAGCTGTATGCCAAAATCATCAATATTAGAAACAATAAAAGGCTTGAACTACTTCAGCTGTGTGTAATGAATCTAATATATATGAAAGTCTAATGTTTATCAGTACATTACAGAAAATAATGAACTTTATCACAATATACTAATTTTTTGAGAATGACCTGTATTACGCTATTCAATTCAATTAAATTCTATTTTATTTATATAGCGCCAAATCACGACAAGAGTCATCTTATGGCACTTCATACAGTAAACATTCCAATCCAGGTCAGTTCATTAAGCCAATCAGAAAAAATGTTTCCTATATAAGGAACCCAGCAAATTGCATCAAGTCACTGACTAGTGTCAGTGACTTGACAGCATTCCTCATACTAAGCAAGCATTAGCGACAGTGGAGAGGAAAACTCCCTTTTAACAGGAAGAAACCTCCAGAGGATCCTGGCTCAGTATAAGCAGCCATCCACCATGACTCACTGGGGATTGAGAAGACACACACACACACACACACACACACACACACACACACACACACACACACACACACACACACACACACACACACACACACACACACACACACACACACACACACACACACACACACACACACACACACACACACACACACACACACACACACACACACACACACACACACACACACACACCAAGCAATGTGTCTATGGTACGCTACATCGAGGTGGATAAAATGTGTTTTTGGCACGAACAAGGCAGTGTGCAGCCATACTCTTTTGAACCGGATTGCAAGCTATGGATCTATCTGGCATTCATTCACAATCTGGATATTCCCAGGACTTCCAGAAAAATGTGTACTCCCACATTCTTCTTTGCTGTTTTCCTGTTTTCCAACAAGGAAGTTGGCAGGAGCTCCAGCTAGCATTAGCAGTAGATTGGGCTTGCGTTTTTCTGTGGTTAGCATTACTGTGACTGGCATTTGTATAATGTTTAAGTTGAAGTGGTGTGTCTAAGCTTGCCTTGACGCTTTGCCTGCTGGTGACAGTCAGAGGGACCAGTAGCACCAGTGTTCGGCAGCCTTGCTTTCGTCAGTGCACCCCAGGGCATCTGCGGCTACATTGTAGCTCATTATCATCAGCGTGTGAATGTGTGTGTGATGAAAGACTGATTGTGCTATGAAGCGCCTTGGGGGTTGTAGAACCCAAAGAAGGCGCTATACAAATCCAGGCCATTTACCATGTTACGGCATGTTAAACCAGCCTTTAATAAAAAAACAACAGAATAAAAAGCTATGTTTGTTTTTAAATTATTCTTCTGAGGGGCGTTTTGAGGTGTGCAGAATGAAGGTACAGTATTTCCTTTTAAAATCTTCTGTACGGTCATTCTGTTTTTCTTTTCAACTCGCATTTCTTGCTTCTTTTTAAACACAGAAAAAAAGAAGTAGCTGGAACTTTAGCAAACAAGGTAAAGAACAAAATTGCTTTTGTGTTTAAAAAGAACCAAGAAATGCTAATTTCCTTTAAAAGTTATATTAGCTCTATTTATTTTGATGGGCACGACACTGGGTTTATGTTTACATCTACCAGCCAATAGAGGGCGCCATTGAGGGCTGAAAATAAGTCCGCTTGGCACAGCGAGGCTGGCTCTGTGGAAAATGGCAGCTGCTTCTGAGCCCAGGAGATGCCGTTTTCGTTCTCAGAAGAGGAGCGACTATAAAAGATCTAAAACCCGAGTGAATTTAGGTGAAGCCTATACAGACGGACCAAAATAAAAAATGTCACGTATTGGCAGCGAACCTGATATCCCAAAGGCTGGAAACCTTGTTCTATGCAACTACAACCTCCACACACTAGATATCACTTTGGTTTTCATGTTCCATATTCCACCTTAAAAATTTTTTGTCATTATTTATGTATTTCTTTATTTTTGTATTTTTTAATTTCCTAGTTTAACTGCCATAAAACATCACTCTTTCAGGTAGTTCATTGAAAAGAAACATGATGATATTATAAATATTATTTCGAATCACAAGACTGGATCGGAGCTAATTTTACTAATTCACACAAGAAAGCAGGTCAGAGATGGCACAAAGTTTTTGTTGTTACATTAGACACCCTAAGCTGCCTATTTTCAATAACAACAGGGTAAATTTACTCAACTGGCCACTCCTGAACATTCGCTACCACAAACTCTTTCTAGCCCAACCACCTCAAGCCCTACTGCTTCATTTTCCTCTTTTTCCCCTCTCACTGAGAACTGTGTGTCCAAGCTTCTCACGTGCAGCCACCCTACTACATGCCCACTCGACCCCATTCCGACCAAGCTGCTCCAAGCTATTTCTCCTACAGTAGCCGCAGCAGTCACAAATGTGATTAACTCCTCACTGACATCCGGTACATTTCCCACCTCTCTCAAGCATGCTCAGGTTTAATCGCTGATAATAAAAAAAAAGCATTTCTTCCTCCAAATCATGTAGAGAACTACCGACCTATCTCTTTCCTCCCCTTTCTGTCCAAAATCATTGAAAGGGTGGCTTTCAAGCAGATAACAGAAAACCTCTCACAAAACTGTTTGCTTGACCCTTACCAATCTGGGTTCAAAAAGGGCCACTCCACTGAAACTTCTCTGCTAAAAGAAGCTAGAGCGACTGCCAAATCCTCAGTGCTTATCCTGCTCGACTTATCGGCTGCATTTGACACTGTCAACCATGGTTTCCTTTTGTCCACACTCTCTAGCAAGAGCATCACAGAGAAAGCACACGCCTGGTTTGAATCGTACCTCACAGGATGATCATTCAGTGTATCTTGGCTTGGACAATCCTCTACCATGCACCATCTTGCCACAGGAGTCCCCCAGGGCTCTGTACTAGGACCTCTTCTCTTTGTCATATACACCACCTCACTGGGTGAGATCATTCGATCACATGGCTTCTCCTACTACTGCTATGCAGACAACACCCAGCTCTATCTGTAATTTCCACTGGATGACCACACTATCTCTGCACGAATATCAAACTGTCTCTCTGACATATCAAAATGGATGAAATCCCACCATCTCAAACTCAACCTCTCTAAAACTGAACTACTTGTCATCCCAGCAAAACCATCCATTCAGCACAATATCTCAATCAAAAATGACTTCCTATCTCTGGCTCCTTCTAAGGCAGTTCGAAATCTGAGTGTTGTGATTGATGAACACCTGACCTTTAAAGATCATGTTGCCTCTGTTGCTCGTTCATGCCGCTTTGCGCTGTATAACATACGAAAGATCAGACCATACCTAACACAACATGCCACCCAGCTCCTGGTGCAATCTACTGTCATCTCCCGCCTCGACTACTGCAATGCCCTTCTAAATGGTCTTCCAGCCTGTACTGTGAGACCTCTTCGAATGGTCTAGAACGCAGCGGCGCGTCTGGTCTTCAATCAGCCAAAAAGAGCACGTCACCCCTCTGTTCATTGAGCTCCACTGGCTACCGCTAGCTGCATGCATCAAATTCGAATTGCTAACGCTAGCATACAAAGTCCGGGATGGTACAGCTCCCCTCTACCTGAATCCTCTTGCAAAGGCTTACGTCTCGGCCCGGCCGCTCCGGCCAACACAGGATCGTCGGCTAGCAGTGCCTACACCACACTCAGGACAATCCAGACTCTTCTCATGCATTATTCCACAAATGTGGAATAACCTACCAAGCACTACCAGAACAGGGGCTTCCTTTTCGATTTTCAATGAGCTCCTGAAGACCCTGCTTTTCAGAGAGCATCTTCTAAACTAGCACCCTCCCTGCTCCCGTCCCCCCTCTCTACTGTCCACTTCTTGTTCCCTCGTCTCCATGATTCATCATGCTGCCTCACTGCCACCTATGACTGACTGGAAATTGTTTGTTGTTGTTGTTGTTGTTGCTAGCCTCAAGGGCAACCTGCCGATTATCACTTGTAAGTCGCTTTGGACAAAAGCGTCTGCTAAATACATAAACATAAATTTGTCTTGGAATTCTAGGACCCCTTTATTATTATTATTATTTTTTTTATTTGAAAGAATTTACTTTTCCCAGAAGCATGCTGGGATTTGTAATGTCCTCGCACAAGCCTGCAGGATGAGCCGTCGCCATTGCAGATGCCACAGTTGTCCTCCTTCGCTGTGCTCCCCAGTTCATGATCACAGCCAACGATCTGTGGCACACAAAAAACAGTAAAACCTCCTACAATGTGAGATGCAACTTGGTTTCTGCTGTATCCTTTTGAAAAGTCAGCAAATAAAATAGTTGAAGATTTCATATTTTTTGAACAAAAGTACTGCAAAAATTTCTGTATTCAAATAAGAGGACTTGAAACCTTCAAGAGTACTCCCAAGGAAAGAGAAACAAACATTGCTTTGGTCTCATCCATAGTAATTTTTAATGCCTGCATCACAAATGTCCAGTTGAATCTATTGTGGTTTCCACACATTTCACAATTTCTTTCTACTCTTTTATTAGCCTCATCCACCAATGCATAGTTGATTAGTGGAGGTTTTTTCTGACCGTAAGACAAAAACCAAAACCACAATGTGATTTTAAGCCTTAGAAAATGTGTGTCTTAGGGCGTGCATGTGCACACATGCACACGCACTGCCTCAGGATGTAATTCCATTCAAGCAAGATAAAAAAAAGCATTGTAAACCATTTCCTGAATAGCGGGTCTAAAACCCACATCCCCAGGATTATTCCTGTTGATTCTTTTAATCAGATGGTATAAGAAGCGATTCGGCCTTCTGTGCACCATTTCTTTTTTTTTTACTTTTAAGTTCTTGTATCAAAACTAATGCACTCCCTTTTGGACCAGACGTACCACTCAAAGCAATCCTGATCTGATTTGACTTTCCTCATGATGACAGGTTTATGAGGGGAAATTTTACAGTCTAGAACTGTTTCTATCTTTATTTGAGCTTGTTCAATTCCTACTAAAATCAGAAAATTGTCTTCATTCAAGGTTATTATTTCAACAACCATGTTCCAAAGTTTCAAATGGGAGTGCCTGCAGATTTAATTTGTAATAACACCGCCTATCACCAACCTGTACCTATTAAATCTATGTCCTATTCTGCTTATTCTAAAAGAGCTGCACACTCTCTGATGGGAACATGGGTTAAGAACCCACCAAAGAGCAATTAAGTGATTAATTATCCTGAAAACCTTTTCAGAACATTTTTTGTTATTTGAAAGCTACCAGTTATCAGATCTTGCAACAGCTCTGTCCAGAACTAAAACATTGCCAGACTCAATTGATTTTTTTTCCTTTTTGCAATAAGGTGGTGAAAACTGGTAGGTAAGCAGAGCTGAATGAGATAATTACCTGAAACTCTGAGTTTGGTATGCCTGTTGTATGCTTTAAAGGTGTAATATGAAAGGATGACGTCCTGTGGTTCAATTGGGTTAATACAGTCTACTCCCCTAAGCAATAATATCATTTTTCTCACTGCTGTTCTGTTATGGAACAGCACCAGAATATTCTAGATGATGAGCAAACATGAGTCATACACAGTAAGCTGATAAGTCGATAAATACATTGTCATCTCTGGTGTTGGCCCTCTTGGGTGTTTTACAGTAGTGAGCACATCTTACACTTATTACGGTAATGCGTCTCTGGCATTAGAGGAAGTGTTTTGTTAGCTGTCTTGCTGTTAGCTTGCTGTTATAGTTCTGAACGACTCATTAAAGAAGTTAAACACAGCGACTGACTCATTATTCACTTCACGCATGCATTGCACTGTAATATTGAGATGTTGGTAATAGTATAGAAATAAAAATGTAGCTTGAGATATTCTTAGAATGGACTATTTGCTTCTAATTCATTGTTTGAACTGTTAGCTCAACATTAGCCTTTAGTCTGCTTCCACCAATATTAGAGTAAAACTAAAAGATGCTGTGGCTTCTTAGGGGTACAAGAAATAACTTCTAGGTCACTCCTGTTTACTGGCTTCAGTTCTTTAAACAACTCTGGAGCTTTTTGCCTGCTGGTGTCAAATTACAAATGCCCACGCTATTGCGTTAGCTCAACTGAGACGCGGCAAGCTCATAAACTCACGGATTGTAAAAGAGTAACTGATAAACCCTCAGCTGGCTGAGAGAGAAATCTGTTTCAATGTAGTGTTCCTTCCAACATGATTGACACACTGTTTTTTTAAGTTGAAATTTGTTGTTTTAACCCTCATATTAAGGGTTCTTTCTAATGTACATTTTACGTCTCAAAAATGTAAACACAAGGACAGAAATCCTTACATAATGCTCTTTCTCCCACCTGGCAGACTCCACTGATGCACATGTCCAAGGACTCTGTGTAACAACGTGTTCCATCCAACACTTTGGGTGCCAGCTCCACAACGAGATCCGAGTCCTTTGCTTTACACTTGAGAGAGCAAGGGTTGTCCGGATCATTATAGACAGGCAGCCATTCGTGAAACTGACCCTGGTAACGCACATCAGCATGAGCTGAACACTGCTGAGCCCGGAAGTCACCTGCATCTGAAGGGCAGTCCTGTTGTCAACACCAATACACAGGAGTTAGTCACACAACAAGACCACTGAATCTATATTACTCAGCTTGAGCATTAAATTTGATCAAGTTTAATCCCAAAGCCATATTTTACTTTTTTTAATAGTTCATTGGACATCTGTTACTTAAAGGGCTTACCACATTACTGCATGTGCGATATTTGATATTCTGCCCTTCACAAGTCCTGCAGAGGAAAACAACAGACATCTCAATTGTAAAAAGAGCAAGCAAGTACTATGTAGTGAATTAAACTCATAATGATTTTGAGTCAGCCTGCAAAGATCTGCGGAGAGTCTGCAAGGCTTTGACATTGCACTAACAGAAGGGAATTCTGCATTGCAACAAAGCATTTTGTTTTCTGACTTAAAGCCACACATAAAATGTGTACATGTTACATGAGTGGTATATTACTTTTGAAGCCAATGTTACCAACTTACTGTTTTCTGAAAGCTTTAACAAAATAGCAAACAATTTTCATGCACCAACTATTTCCTAAAGGAATATAAGTTACCAAAGTCAAACTGGCTGTATGCAAAAAAGTGACTGACCCCTTTAAAGAAATACGAATTTAGTGTACTTAACCACATCATTCAGAAAGCTGAATGCTGACCAACCAGCTACAACTAATTCAATTCAGTTCAGTTTATTTATACAGATACAGATTTATACACATCACGACAAGAATCGCCTCAAGGCACTTTACAAAGTAAACATTCCAATTCATTAAGCCCATCAGTAAAACTAGACCTGCAAAATTAAGAAATCTCTTCAGTAGAGCCTGTCTGACAACATGAAGTAGACTAAAATATCTCCTTTCATGGAGTAAAACTCTGTATTTTAGGAAAACACCACAGCAAAAGTTAAGCATGGTGGTAGTGGTGTGATGATCTGGGGCTGCTTTGCTGCTTCATGGCCTGTTGCTCTAGTAGAACATCCTGAAGGAGAATGTCTGACCTTTGACCTTAAAGGTGCAATTAGTAAGAATGGCTGTGGTCAAATGTGGTTAGTGCTCCATTTTTTAAAGCAAAGGTACTATTTTCTCAATCCCGTACCATGAGTTTCATGGCTGTTGCCAGTTATGGTTCAGCACCAGAAGATTCTAGATTAAAAGCGAGGTGGTTTCAGTACAACCTTCTGTCCAACATGATTGAGACATCAGACTGTTTTGGACAGCAGAATACTTAAGCCTAAATTATACTTCTCCGTCTGTGTCAGGACGAACGCACGCAACGCCATTGTCCGTCCTTGCTAGCCTGCTGGAGAGCCCTCGCAAGGACGGACGGAGTCAAGCTCTCTTTTCTAAACATCCGTCCGTCGAGACAGAGAACGCAAGCTTGTGATTGGTCAGGACGCCATTGTTGTCTACACCGCCGCCATTGCGCCCTCAAAAACATAAAGAGAGCCGACAATTTCTAGCGGCAGACACTGAGAAGCTTGAAGAATACCTCGCGAAAAAACTCTAAAAATATGAACGTTTAATTCCCCCCGTGAAAGGAGTGAAAAGATGCGCAGCAAGCGTTTTATTTGTGGACAGAAATGACAGGAAACGTGGGTTTAGAGGTGGCGAGCCCATGAAGAGGTGGAGGAAAATGAGAGACAAACAAATTTGTCCGTGTTAAAAAGTCTCTTATATACAAAAAAAAAAACCAATATAAACACACTATCTTGGGCCAGATACATGACAGGATACCACAGAACAGCGCTGCGCCCTCTGTTGTCCTGGCGGGGAATTGCTTTGCAACACTCCCCAGGAGACGGAGAAGTATGAGGGCAAAATGTCTCCGTCCGTGTCTCTCCCTTTTGGAGCTGACGGAAAGTATAAATCCGGCTTTACACATATACTGGAAAACCCTCCAATGTGACAAAGATTCCTTACCAGCAACATGAGGGACTCGTTACCGGTTATCCCAATCACTTTATGAGGTTTTTATGTTTTCCTCATAGTGCCAGGCTGGTTTGGATAGCATTTCCCCCCTCGTCATTTAAGAACTGCATCTTGTTTTAACTCGGGTTATCTTTGATATGTAAATTTGTTTATTTAAAATATTTAGGTGTGACAAATAAAGCAGAAAAAGAGGACAACTGTAAGGGGGCGAAAAGTTTGTCACAACTTGTGCATTAAATATGGTGACTCTATGCATCATGTTAACTAGGAAAAATACGCTAAAAGTGCAAACAAGTATATGTTTGTAAACTGATGTTCATGTATGGGAAGCTTCTGATCAACTCACCCCAACTAGTAAACGTGGAGGAACCTTGTTAAAATTACATTATTCTGGGTAATCTCATGTGGGAATTTGAAATTTGAATGGACTCACGTGTGTTCTGCTGTAGAAGTCTATAAATAAATCATTGCTCTATAAATTAACAGAAATATAACATACATTAACAAAGCAGGCACAGTGGAGTCCTCAAGTCTGTGTCTGCTAAACAGATTAAAGCAGTCTGGATCATGACTCTCTCCAGTCTGGCTGTTCTGCCCAAATTATTGAGCTCACCGCTTATTGAAACGGGGGATTCCTTTGTGCCTTCTCGTCAAGGGATGATAAAGCATTGATGGTAACAATGATAGGCCAATCATCCGCGACCACAGTGGAAACTGATTATCTGATAGTCTTTTGGGTTTGGGAACTAAAGGGGAATTCCTGTGTCCCTGTTCCTTAGTTAAACTGGAATTGTGATTGGAGACAACGTCTAAAGAGTTTGGAATAACACTGGAGTGAAAGCTTAAAGATTTTTTACAGTATTATTGCAGGGAGTGGATGTGGCGCGTGTGGCATGGCAAGAACATTAGAGGCTGCGACGAATCCAGACAGTCCCCTCTGCCAAGCCAAACAGCGAGTCACGGGGCCTGAACCCAAACAAGAGACTTTCAAAGACCATGAGCTGAGAGACAGGTACCAAAGATCGGGGTGGAAACTCCCACAGGGACCAGGAATATACAAACTAGACTTTCAAAAAAGAGAGGAAAAGGGAATAAAATGAATTTCCCCTTTTCATTTGCTCCTGACTTTGTAATCACCAAATTCAGCAGTAGACGTAATGGGACACACTGTGTCGTCAAAGGGTAGCCCTATCCCTCAGATGTGAAAATTCATACTATGGGATATCTCAGAATCTTACCTACAGATAGGCATTCAAATTTATAGATACTTTGATTGTTTTTGCCCTACTTCAAATGTAGGAAGAGTGAGATTTGGGGTCTTCTCACACCCTTGTTCTCATTTAGCAGGGCCAGGGTGTGTATGGGGAGTGTGAGTGGGTGTATGGTGTTCATTCTTGCTGTGTCTTTAGGCTGGATGTGTTCATCAGTTGTGCATGAGGGTGGGAGTGTGTGATTGTTTATGTGTGCGACTGCTTATCTGTCAGGTCAGATCTTGGACTCTGCCTCTCCTGGGACATCTTGGGTCACAACAACATCTTATCCTATCCTCCCCCTGCCACATCTCCTGCCAGTGGGTGGTGCCTCCCTCTGTTTGTGTATGGGTGGTTTTCATGTCTGGGTGTTGTAGCTCGCTCTCTGTGGCCCAGGCCCTTGGGTACTAAATGAAATAATTATCACCATGTGCTTTTTAATAGGAAACATTGTTACTGACATTTGTCCTTATGGAGTTTGGTGTGGTGATATCTTGGTTCTGTTGTATTTTTGTGTGTGTCCCTTGTTTTTCTCTTTCTGCAGCTGTACCTCTTGTATAATTTATTTTCATGAACTTTTTTGCCCCCATCTCTCTCTCCCTCTCATTTACCTCCTTTCACTTTCATTTACATCTCTGAGTCCCTTGGGAGAACAAATAATCAAAAGCAATTCCAATAAAGTTTTGATATCAGGCAGGACATCTTTGTTGAAACTCTGCTTGTTAGAAGGAATTAAATTCCAATGTAGCAGAGTGTGCATGGTCCCAGTATCCTTTCATAATAACCTTCAATAGAAAAAGTTATGGCAAAAACTGAGGTCATATCTTTTTGGGGTTTTTGGAGTGGGGTAGGGGTGGGGGTGCCAGCAATTATGCCCGAAAAATGCACCTTTGCCTGAATGAGCCCTGTTTTGGTTTGGAAATCCATATTTTTGCCACCTCTTGGTGTTCCACGTAGGTCCAAGTAAGGCCCTTTGGCTTCCTGTCTGAGGAACGTCATTAATTTAAAAGGAAAAAGGCAGAGAACAATGCTTTTAAGCTGTAGTGAGATATTTGTTAATGCAAGCTTGTTTACAAATCAACCCCCTCCCACAGGCTAGTTTTTAAATCCTTTTTCTGAATGTTTTACTCCTCACTTGAACCACTGATCTTTTTTATCCCAATTATGAACATTTCTTTCCTCAACAGCGTGTCCTTGCCCTTAAGTAGCGATGGGATTCATGGCTCTTTCATGGGAGCTGTTCAGTAGTCGGTCGTTTACCTCAAAGAGCCGTTTAACAGACTGGCTCTTTTGAACAAAGTGAAGCCAAGAGAGCGGGGGTATTGAGAGCAACGTGTTCCTCCGGTGCCCGTGAGGGCGCACGGTGTTGGGAAGCGTTCCTCCCATGTCCGTCACAGCGGATGGTGGGGTTTGAGCGGGTGTGCTTTACCGACTTCCAGGGAGGTTTGTTATCGGAAGACAAGATGAACGGCTTTCTACAGGGACTCGGCTCTCATCGTTCACTCTGAAAACCCGTTCAAAAGATTCGATTCGTTTGTGAGCATCACATCATCATATCAGGCCCGCCCCTCCCCTATAACGGTTCTGTCTCACGGGGTAGCTAATTTGTGTGCATCTGTGTGAAACACGCATAGAAAAAAGAGACAGACAGAAAGAACGGCTCCGGCCCAGCCGCGACTCGGCTCCCATCGTTCATGTTTATGAGCCGTTCAAAAGAATCAGCTCGTTTGCAAATGTCACAACAATGCTCTTAACCCCAAAATTCCACCATCTCCGCTCCGGCACGAACTCCGCAGCAAAAACTGTCCCGCTGTAGTCAATCAGAGCTGTTCCACTACTGCGGCCTTGTGGCGCAGTGTGCCGCCCGCCGTTCTGCCATCCGGCAAAAATAGGATCCATTCTATTTTTGCCGGACGCCGGAGCACCTCTGCAGTCAATGGACAGAAATCACAACCGCCCAACAGGAAAGGGAGCAAGCACAACTTCCGTTATTTCACAATAAATCGATAAACAAAAAGCGTTTTTTGTTTCATATGCACAGGTTTAACAACTTTTAACAACTATCAATGGTGGTTGAACTTTAAATGCACAAAAGTAAGCCATAAATACAGTTTACACTATCAAAGTAGTCACACTTTGTTGATTCAAACACTGCTGATCTCTCAACACAAATGATGGACAGATTAAACAGTTCATTTCTATGCTTCTCCCACACAACGGGTGTTTGGATCTAACTTCCGCGTTTATTGCTCGGACTGTATCGCAAGATCTCAAAAATCCCGCCCATGCCTGTTTGCGCACCTCAGGTCTCCGCACCGGAGCGGAGCCGTTGTAGAGCGGGTACCAGTAAAAATTGAGTTCGGAAGCGAGCGGCAGCGGAAAGCGGGGGCGGACCGGAGCGGAGATAGTGGAATTTTGGGGTAAGATGTAAGAGCTAAACTGAGTGCAGGCTGTGTATTTGTGTACATGTTTGGTTCCTCCAATATAATAAAAGAGATAGAGCTCATTGGATGAATATTCAAGACATCCGTCTGTCTTTGGGTGAACCTTCTAGAATTATATAGATCATAAGTTGATGTAATATGTATTATGGTTTGTTTTTTCCATTATTGCATTAAAATAAGTAGAAACAATTACCAAAGTATGTAACTTTATTATTTATTAAAGTATTCACTTTATTGTAATTGTACTAAAATTATCAAAAAACAACCAACAGATGATAATTCAGCTTTTTGAAGGACTGTCCCATTTAGTAGGGAATTACTACGACTTTAAAACTCTGGAGGCAAGAAAATTTGGATTCACACTTAAATCCTGGTACTTTTTTGCCAGAGTAAGAGTAGAGTACTTGTAACATGAACTCTCTCTAGCTTCAGAGATCGTCTATAGACGTTAAACCAAGATTAAGTCGAGCTGAAACCCAAAAAATGTTTTCATTTTTATCAATACACTGTTATAGGTTGTAAAATGTTATAGTAGTAGTTGTACAAAACGAACTGTTCTTTTGATCTAATAGGGGAAAAGATCTAGTGGAAATTAACTAGTGCTTTGCTCATCTTTATTTCAAATTAGTGGAGGGGGATCAAGAGACTCTTTCATAAAGCAATGTAGGGAGTCTTTGGTCATTCATAAGTAGTCAGCGTGTGGCAGTAATGTGGCATGATCATGTGTTTTTCACAAAAGATTACATGATGGCGGTTTAAAGGGTGCACGGGGTGGTCTCCATGCTGTCATGCACATCCTTCCAGCTTCGACGTAACTTGTCTTTTTTCACTGAAGCCACTGTAGACTGTCCTTCACAGTTCTCGTGAACCGTCTATCTGTGCTTCAGCTCTAAAGCTCCAGTGTCTCTGCGTCGCTTTAGTTAGCCGTCTCAGCTGATTCTGTTTTCAAAAGCAAAACTGACTGCCTGTCTTCAATTTCACTGTCATTGTTTGCCGGCCGAGGCTTGACCACTTGTAATCATGACACCACCATCTGTTGCGCGAAGGCGAAATCTTCATTCAGAAGTCTGCCGTTGCGTCAATATTACAATCAAGCTTGGCGGCGAGACTGCTGCACTATTCCCACATCGCCATACCGCCACTGCACTTTCATAAGACACAACATGGCGGCATTATTACCCTGACTTCCCGCCACGGTGTGTCTTATGAAAGTGTCTTTTTGGTGTTGGTCAAAATGAAGCTGAGGTTGGCCTCTTTAATGGGAAAACTTCTTAAAAAATCTGATGTATTTGCCATCCACAAGCCTCATAAATTTAAGAACAACATTTTTTCTTTTCAGTGGCACCTAATCCATATGTCCACACTTGTTTCAAACCAACAACGAGCTGGAGGTTTTAATCATGTGAAGAGTGTTGTGTGGATAAGACTAATGAGGGCCAGGTGATCGGTGTCCTAATCAACTCTTGCGTGTTTCAGCAGAGGCAGTCAGCTCCTTGCATGGTGCACGTGTGTGTGTGTGTGTGTGTGTGTGTGTGTGTGTAAAAAGTTGGAACGACATTGGATTGGAGGGTTTTGCAGGCTCATTTCCAGCCCCTCTAGCCAAAGAAATTACACACACACTCACACAACAGACCTTGTGCTGTTTTTAATTGCACTGTTTTATCTGCCACCCCAGGCCAGGCTACTGCTCCCTCCATTCCCATGCAGCGGTTGGGATGTAAGGTCCAAAAAGCAAGTAGATGTACTTCTATACACTCTGTCCACATCCCATATGGAGTTTAAACCCCAAACACCTCTTAACACATCAATCGGTTTTGCAGCCAGTAGTGCTCTGAGGCTTGCCTGACCAAAGTTTTCTGGGCAGCAGGGAGAAGTGGTTGCTGCTCGCATCATGAAAGGAACTCCAGAGAAAGCTACTGGCCTCAGTGTTTATGGGGGAATACAGGGGGTGGGTCTGGCCCTTTGAGGTGAGGTTTTGATGGTCTGTTGTTTCCGCAGCATGGATTCATAGTAATGCAGTAATGCCAACTCCACCTGGTACCTCTGGTTATGACCTTAAAATCATGTGTGCTGCTCCTGTCATTGGTGGCTCCCTCTTGAAAGTGCAAAAGTGGTGATTTTAACAGCAAAGCTCACTGGCTACCTTTAGCTAGTGAGCAATGTATTCTGGGAACTGTAAAATTGAGGAATGCAGTGAAGTCACCCTGCTGCTATTTCCCAGCCTATAAATGTGACAACATTTCAGTGGAAAACATACCCTCTCTGTGTTTCTGTCCTTTTTTTCCTGCTAGCCCATCAAGCCCAGTTATAATTGGCCACTTTGCCCAGTAAACACTTGACCCCGAGCTTTAATCTCAAAGCTCACAAAGTTTAGCTCCAAGTCTTTCCAACCAGGTGACTTTGACGTGAGGGTGAAAAAAAACCATGACGCTCAAAGTCCCAGTTCCTCCTGAGAAACAAAACAAGATGATAAGCTGTTTGTTCCTAACTAATGCAGTCTCCTGGTTTCAGAACCACGTTTCACTTCATCACCCACTGAGATGATTGTGAGACTTTGACACATCGGCTGGTCTAATTGTCAATGATGAATTTATGGTTTGGGGTCAAATACACTCTAGTACCTGCAGCCATCACCAGAGATCGCCGGTGTTGGTGGCGTCACTTCCTCTTATCTGTGCGCAGCAGAGGATGGTGTCACCCTCTACTGCACACTTACTCTTTGCTGATGACACCGTCCCATGCAGGATCCAATGTGAATACTCCATCGTCTCTGTGAGACAATGGAGTATTTACATTGGATCCTGCATGGGACAGAATTCATCAGCAAGGAGGACGCAGGCAGTAGAGGGCGACACTGTCCTCTGCTGCTCGCAGATTAAAGACAGTGATGCCACCATCACCAGCTATCTCTGATCATGGCTAGAGATACCAGCTGAAACATGTCAGGTAAAAAACATTATTTTTTACTAAATTGTAAAAAAAGAACAAGAAAATGAATAACGAAGATAAACACGCAATTAATGTACAAAAGAGTTTCTAATCTGGACCAATGGTTCATAAAGTTTTCTGCATCTGAGTTAAACACAACTAGAAGACTACTGGCCACTGGCCAAAGTATACAAGTGTTGCTAATAAACCAAGTTTGGTGTGGTGAAAACAAAATAACCCCTCTGAGGGACTTCAAAGGGATTTTCCATTCTATTCTATAAATAAATAAGGGTACAGATTGGCAACACATTCAACCTCATTAACAAATTGGCCAATAATTATTTAAATTTTATAGCAAACTTTTGGATCTCTAATAGCAATTAAGGCAAAACAAGTTATTATATACCATCCTAATAACCCACTATTTCAGATGTTAACACCCTTTCACAACAACACCATTCGAAGTATCTTAACCAGCCCTTTAACCTTGTTTCAAATGTTCTTGTTTTGTATTTTGATGAAATGATACAATGGGTATTAGAGTGGTTGGATAGAGGGGGCCTTTTCACTTTTTTTTAAACTGCAGAAAATATATCAGTTAAACAAAATCTCTGAAATAGAACCGAGACCTCTAATTTATTAAAGTATGAAACAAACAGTGAGCTGTGCATGATAGAGGACAAATAAAAAACACATTTCAAAGCTAAAAAAGAACAAAATTATAGTTAAAAACAACAAATAGGTAGACAAGAGCTGGTCTTACTTTGAGCTGAGGCATCGTCTCAGAGAATATGAGGCTCCGCCTCCACAGGTACGAGAGCATTCGCTCCATGAGCCCCAGGCATCCCAGAGGGTGTCCCTGTCTTCTTCAGATCGGGCCGTCCGTGAGCTCTACACACCAGAGAACAGTTTGTATGCATGAGTGCAGAATTCTTTAGCTGCCAAAAAGTCTTTTATCAACTTAAGCATTGGGACTGTCGTAACACCAAAGTGTTCTCTAGCGAATGTCAGCTTTGCTTGGTTGATCCTGAAATGATTTCCCCTAAAATAACCGAAGTATAAAACGAAAGTAACTTTCAGGGATAAAAGTCAGTCATGTGAGCTGTGATTTTTCCTTCAATCAACATTTAAACTGTTGAGTCCACGCTCACAAAGAGAGGCTTTACTGAACCCCAGTAGCTGCTGAGAGTGACGAGTGTTTGTGACAGAATGAGAGAGGTGGTAAGAGGAAGTAATCAGGAGCTCTTGACTTTCGACCTTTTCACATGCTTTTAAAACTGAATAAACCTTTAAATTATGGAAAGTTCCTGTGCTTATTAAAGTTCCAGCCACACTTGTGGCCTCTCTCTGTTAATTGCTTTATGCTGTATTTGGCACTAGAGTCAGATATACTACCACAGAATCCAACATCAACATTATGAGAGGACAGCACACATCTCAGATGTACAATAACAGCCAAAAAAGGAAGCTCTCGTCTATGTCCAGAATCTTATCCTGCTCTAACGTTCCTCTCATAGTCCGTTTTAATAGGCAAGTCAACCTAAGCCTTCTGCTGCTAAAAACACTCATTTGTAACATAATTTTAACGATGCATATACAGCTCACCGATTAAGTCATCAGCTTCCACCTTCACTTTTCAGAGTTTAGAAAAATACGTTAGCGCTAGATTCAAGGAAAACTCGGCTCATGTAGAGTGTTTTTGCCACCTAAAGCCAGACAGCTTAACTTAGTGGACTGTGGCAAAGGAAAAACTGTCTCTTTACCTGTTGAATGGATGAAACATGGGAAAATGATTCACTAAAATTAAAGGGGAAAAATCCTGGAACGAACAGCGGGACGAATCCACCTTCTTCTGGCTCAGGAGACAGGAGGTGAATCATTAGACATAATATCGTGCCATTAAACCTACGGTGTCCTTACTTAACCCTTTGACTTCCTCACCATGAAACAAGCAATGAGAAAATGGTTTAAAGTTAAAGTCAGGTTCCATCAGTCATCAGACACGGGTGAAATTCATCTCCGCATTTGACTTATCCCCGTGGGGAGTGGTATTTAAGGCTTTAGTTTAATGTAAATTAATAATAGTAATAAAATAATTGTAATAATAAGGTAATAATAATGCAATGTTATAATCTTACATCTTTTCTTCAAACATTTCCATATTCATTAGAATTTTTTGTTAACTATTTTTTAAGCTTATCTAATGCTTCAAAGAGATGTGGGGACTTTAGTTATGCTCTACTTATTTACTAGAGTAATCAAATATTAGCCAACTGTCATGACTCTCATTTTTCAGCCTTCATTCAGCTCACCTGGTCCCCTCACCAAGCTCCTGACAAGCCCTGTTTCCCTGGCAACCACCATCAACTCCATTCATCTCACCTGTTCCTGTAATCAGCTTCATCCACTTCACCTGCTCCTGACTCCTCAGCTCATCTCACACACCTGCTTCCCCTGCTATAAAAGAACCATCCTGCTATCCAGTCTATGCCAGATTATTGAAAACTTCATGCCAGTAAATTCTCCAGCCATCCACCCTGCCTGATCTCTGCCTCCGGACCTTGTTTTTTTTCCTGACCCCTGCCTTGAACTCTGCCTGCCATCACTACCCTCGCCTGTCTTCTACCACGTCTCCAGCCTGCTCCCTGTACCTGCTTGTGCCGATCTGGTTTTGACTCACGCCTGCCCTCTGACTCTGTCTCCTGCCTCGCCCATCTGGTAACGCCACCAAAAATAAAAGACTCTTTTATATATATATACTTTAACTGTGTTTGGCGTCATTACGGGTCTTCTGAGTTCAGCTCGTGACACCAACATTTCACTTCTACTCCTTACATTTTGGTAAGTAGTAATAGTAATAGTGAATTTTACCTCAATTATCTGCTTTCTACTCTAGTAGTACATTTAGTACTAGTACATTTGGGCTTGTCTTCTCAATCAAAACTCAATAAACACATTTAGATTAATTGCACCATCAAGGTAGTGAATTTTATTGTTGTTGGATAATAATTTTAGGCATTTACAATTCTAATACCCAGTTGGTTTGTACCATCCACACATGGACGTAATTTGGGGGGGGGGGGGGGGGGGGGGACATGTCCCTCCCACTTTTTCCAAAGTCAAGTTTTGACCCCTGCACTTTTTACCATCCAAAAACAATGTTACACTATATTAAATTGACACTGGTTGAACTCTAGGACCAAGCAGAAAACAACCATTTGTGTTGAAGCCCGTTTCCCATTAGAGCATACTGTAAAGATACCCCCCCTCCTCCCCCCGTCCCCTCCACTTCTAAAGTGAAAATTACGTCCATGATCCACATATTGTTCTTTAATGTATTTGCAATACATGTGAATGCATTAAACTTTAATGGACGTATATATCAGAAACCGTAAAACCATTGGCTATAGATTGGCTATATCTATATTTTTGCTAGGCACTTCTGGATGGATGCTAACTGCATTTAGTTGCTTTGTACTTTTTACATGTGTAATGACAATAGAGTCTGTTCTGTTATATCCTATGTGGCTGAAATTGTAGCCTAATTTATCCCAATTTTTATTCAACATTAACATTTTTATATACCATCAGTAGTTCAGGCCCATAGTAAAAGTGCTTGTTTGGGGAGGTGTATGTGCTGTGGCACAGCTTTATGTTATTTAAAAAAAAATCTTATTGTGTTTGCTTTTTTACTTTAAGTAGTTTTGAAATAACTACATTTTTACTTTTACTCAAGTAAAAAAGTATAGCATTAGATGTGGCCGTGGCTGAGTGGGGAGAGCAGTTGTCCCATGATCCGAAGGTCATTGAATCGATCCCCAGTCCTGGCGGGCTGTGTGCTGAATATCCTTAGCCAAGATACTGAACCCTAAAGCTTCCCCGGGTGAGATACAAATGCAGCCCACTGCTCCTTACTGAAGTAAGGATGGGTCAAATGCTGATAAAAATCAACTTTTACAGAAGTCTTTTTAAATGTGAACTTTTAAAACCTCAAGCATTCAACCGAGATTTTATAATTTTTAAAAGGAGCAAAACAATCCAACAAATAAACAAAAAAGGCTTTTTTTTCTCTCAAGTTGATGAACCTTCAAAACATGTTTGACAATGACAAAAATTACACACAATTTACTGTGAGAAACAATACTGGTCATGCTAGAACTAGACGTTAGCTTGATCTGCTCAGAATCACTAATTGTCCAAGTTAAGCACTGAGCTAGCAACAGGAAGCAAAGATCTAAGCAGCTAAGAAGGTAATTGTTCATTACTTTTCCTTTAAACACAAATAAAATCCAAGTGAGGTTTTGACAACTTCAAAATTCCTAATAATATACCACTTCACTTAGAATCCTCTAGATAGGCGTTCAAGTTCTGCTCAGAAGTAGACTTGTTCCTCTACAAGTCAGGCAGGCTTGCGAAAGAGGGAAGGCTAAGCTAAATTATCTTGACCTCCTCAGGTCCTCTCTCCAACAGTGTGGCACTGTGCTTCGTCTACAGAGATGAATGGATCTCACAGAGGAAAGCAGATACAAGGCAATATTAGAGCACTGATTGTTTTCTTTGGATCGTGGAAGCAAAAACACGCTGTAGAGAAGCAGAGAGGGCTGGTGGGTATTAAAACTGTGTAGGGGACGATATGAAACTGTCAGTGCTGGCGATGTTGGAGGAACGGCAAAGGCTAACAGTGAGACTTCAACAAAGTCAAGAGACCATTTAGCCAAATGTGTGGACAACTCACCATTTCTATGTGTGGATCCCAGTAAATAAACACAGGCTAGATACGTAATTCTCTTTGGGGATTTTGAGCTCAATTACAGAAAATTATGAAGCAGGAGAAGAAGAAGAAAATAGAGGATGGAAGAATAAAGATGAAGAGTCATTTGGCTGACTGTGATGCTATTTTTCCCTGTGAAGGCAGAGGAAGACATGGTTCAACTAGGTGGTATGCCATCTTCTCTGGTGTTTGGATCCAATAATCCAGGGATTCCCTAAGTGTGGTGCGCGCACCCCTGGGGTTGAACGAGCTGCCGCTAGGGGGTGCGCGAGGTGAAAAATGTAATAGCTGCGGGAGCTCGGAGCAAGTCTGTCACATGTCACAGACGCAATCCAGTGAAACCACGGCCAATGGGTGCAGAAGAGCGCAAGCTGGAGTGAGTGATTTAAGAAATTTGGGTGAAATAGCACCTAACGAGAAGCCCTGACAAAAGCATCCTCTGCTCAGCCTTTCACGGAGCTGTGCCGTGGTGATTCAGAAAGAGCGCCAACTCCTCTGCACCGTCCATGGGCGGTGGTAGCTAGGGGTAGGGTGTCATGTTCTGCGGGTGGAGGTGGCAGACCATGTGTGGTGGTGGGTTCCAGGAGGCAGAAGAGCAGGCAGACGGATGTAAAAAATAAAAGATGTTTAATTGGTAGGACGGGAGCAACAGGACGAACGAACATGCACAAACGACAATGAACCGACAAAGACAGCAACAAGGAGGGAGGTATAAATACACAAGGGAATCAGGAACACGGGCAGAGTAATCAGGGACAGGTGAGAACAATTAGGCTAATCAGGGCAGGAGAGACACAGTCAGGGAGGCCGGGGCGGATCATGACAGTACCCCCCCCTTAAGGGGCGGATACCAGACGCCCACAAGCCACAGAGCACAGGAGACTCGGGCACGAACGAAGACCAGACTAGGGTACACATGACAAGGGAACACAGAAGACAAGACCAGGGAACAAACACAGTCTGGGGCTGCGGAGCAGGGGCCTCAAAGATCAGGCGGCACTCCGTCTTACGACCAACAGACGTTTCCACGAATTCAGTCCAGGGACGCGGAGCAGGGGCCTCTCAGATCAGGGGGCACTCCGTCTTACAAAGGGTCTCTCGAGCTCAGACTGGGAAACTCGGACTCGAAGACTTGGGACTCAAAGACTTGGCACTGGGACTCAAAGACTTGGCACTGGGACTCATAGACTTGGCACTGGGACTCAAAGACTTGGCACTGGGACTCAAAGACTTGGCACTGGGACTCGAACACTTGACTGGGACTCGAACACTTGACTGGGACTCGAACATTTGACTGGGACTCGAACACTTGGACACAAAGACTTGACTTGACACGAAGACTTGACTTGACACGAAGACTTGACTTGACACATAGACTTGACTTGACACGTAGACTTGACTTGACTTGACACGTAGACTTGACTTGACACGAAGACTTGACTTGACACAAAGACTTGACTTGACACGAAGACTTGACTCACGAAGACTTGACTTGACTTGAGACACGAACACTTGACTTGACTCACGAAGACTTGACACCAGGAACACTGAGACAAACTGCATCAGCAGGCGTGGGACCCAGCAGGAACTGCAGCAGCAGGCATAGGCCCCAGCAGGAACTGCCGCGTGGAGAACCTGCAGGCACAGAACCTGCAGGCGTGGACCAGGAAATGGTCGAGCAGCGGGAGCGCCGCGTGGAAGCCCAGCTCGGCGGCAGGTACTCGACATCCCAATCAGAGCAGGTGCACATCCCGATCTGCTGGGTCCATCGGCGGAGGCTCGGGTGAAGGGAAGCCGGAGAAGAGCGGGGAGACCAGCCCTACCACACCGGAGAACAATGGCGTGCGTAGGGGGTGTAGCTCCCTTGAGGCTCCAGGATCCACCGGAGAAGAGCGGGGAGACCAGCCCTAACACACCGGAGAATAATGGCGTGCGTAGGGGGTGTAATTCCCTTGAGGCTCCAGGATCCGCGGCTTCCAGGAGACGAATGGGACGGGGCAAAACAGCAGGAGGAGAATGACCCTGGCCACCCCGAAGACAAATAGGATGCGCCAGGATCTCCCAGAGGAACTTCGACCACCCCGAGAACAGGTAGGATGCGCCGAAAACACAAACTCCAGGCCAGAAATCTCCCACAGCTGAAGGGGACAAAAAAGAAAAAAAAAATCCCCCAGAAGCAGGTGTTAGCTCACCACAGGTCCAGGTTTGGTCGGTTCATTCTGTCATGTTCTGCGGGTGGAGGTGGCAGACCATGTGTGGTGGTGGGTTCCAGGAGGCAGAAGAGCAGGCAGACGGATGTAAAAAATAAAAGATGTTTAATTGGTAGGACGGGAGCAACAGGACGAACGAACATGCACAAACGACAATGAACCAACAAAGACAGCAACAAGGAGGGAGGTATAAATACACAAGGGAATCAGGAACACATGGGCAGAGTAATCAGGGACAGGTGAGAACAATTAGGCTAATCAGGGCAGGAGAGACACAGTCAGGGAGGCCGGGGCGGATCATGACACAGGGGGGCTGCCAGAGATTTTGGGCCCCATGGAAAAAATATCAAGTTGGGCCCCCTGGGGGCTCGTCCATAGCTGGAGCTGGGGTTCCACCCTCCCAGATTCGAAGGGAGAAAAAAATATAATATATAAATACTTTATTTAGTGTTTCAGTTTTGCTTAATTATGTAGGTCTATGTGCATTCTTACTTATTTACATATCATTTTCACTGGCTGTCTCTCATTAAACAGTGAATCTCCTTCAACAGAATTAGCAATATCACTGCTAGAAAAAGCAGGAAATGCACATGCTGAAAGGTGTTAATCTCCTTTTCCCTACTACTCCCTTAAAATGTGTTTATTCTAAAATTTTATTTGATGATAAAATTCAAATTTGGATATCTAATTAAATTTCCATGTTGTGTCAAAGCTTTACATAACTACATTTTCAGCTGTCTTTCCTCTTGAAATCAAGTATTTCTGTATGACTGACAAAAAATAAGGATTCACTGCTCACAAGGAGACTTCTTTATTAAGTCTCCATGGCTTCATCATAGACACAAAATGAATAAGCTCACAGTTCAAACCAGAGTCAGTTAGGGTTACATAAAATTTTAAAGTTGGACAACTTTGCATGAATACGTATATAAGTCACTAGAAACCCATTTTTCTCAACAACAACAAAACTGCTACAAATATATTCAGCCTTGATTGTACACAGCAAGATTTATTTTTTACAGTGATATAATAATGCTCAATAACGATCAATACTGGATTTCTTCATATTTTATTGTGTTCAGTGTTATATTAAGTTTATTTATTACAATTATTAACAGCTTTTGTTTCATTTTTGCTCTCTGATGAATTATTTGGAAATTACTGATTTTTGGTGTGTTCTAAAAACTACATAAACAAATTACATCTTGTAAAACCTCCCATAATTCAATCAGATTCAAAACATTTCATTTCAAGGTGTTTAGTAGATGAAGAGGGTTTTTTTTCTTGTATGGTGCCTTCAAAAAGGTGCTTCACAGTAATAATCTCACAGTAATTTATGTTACGTTAACAGACTAAATAACAATGCTTCAACCTACCCAGCATCAAAAACAATCTATACATTTTTACTGATTGATATATATATAATTATCATTATGTGGAAAAACAATGTGTTTATCACCAAAATTAATTAGTCAAAATAAAGTAGGGACCTCTCAATAAATATACATTTCATAAAGACTAAAAGATTTTTTGTTCAATGTCTTAAATGAGAAAAAATACTGCAAAGTAAAGTACTTGTGATTTTTAAACTTAATTTTTTTATTCAACAACATTTTTGGGCCCCTGACAGCTGTGGGCCCTTAGAATCTTCCTAATCTTTCACCGCTTTACAGCGCCCCTGGCTAGAAGATTGGGCCAAGCAACAGCTTAGCAACCCCAACTCTTGAATACACCCCCACCACCCCACACCCTGCGTGCTCCGTGCCAACATGCGTTGGCCTGGAGAGTAGCAAGCCAAGTGACCAAGCTCTGTCTCGCAATTAAGACAGTCTCCCGTTTCGTGTTTAAATTTTCCATAAACTGCGTGTACATGTTCACTTTTCACTGTCTGGAGGGGTGGGGGGTGGGGGTGGGGTGTCTTGTATTCCTGATAATGTCCGGTTTTTCATCCAGAGACAGGGATCAAATAATAGGGGAGCATTAGTGCGCTCCAGGCAGCTGCGTTCTGCGCACAGCACATTCTCAGTGGCGCAACCAAAAAACTATAATTAACACACGACCGTTCATGTCCGTTTATATCCTCCGGTGTTCTGTCTTTTAATCGTGCCTGACGCACTCAGTCACCATGTGCTGCGCTGATTTCACCTCACTGGCGCAGCATCGAAACGTGCGCTCCGCTTTGCGTTCAGAAGATCCCTTTGATCTGCTCAAAAGTAACTGATGAGGTAAAAAAGTAAGAATCCAAGCAGCCATTTTTCTGGAGAGTTTAGAGGAGATGCAGGAAGATGAGACAGACAGGACAGGAAAATAGTAAAATAAAAATAAGAAAATAAAGAAAAATGTTTGAAAAGTAAAATGTAGGTAGATTTATCTCCACTACACGTTTTTACCAGTAAAAAACAATAAGTTATACACATGTAATATTTATACATCTGATACAATTCAGATCACCTTCAAAACTCTGTCACGCAACCAGGGCCGTCTCAAGGCATTTTGGGGGCCAAGGCCAAACAGAACACCCCCCACCCCTATTGGGCTTGACACACAGGAGGCGACATTGCCTCTCCTCCATTCATTTTCAATGAGACACATGCGACAAAGTGATAATCGCGGGTCTCCCTCCTAAGCGAAATGCGAAAAACGTGCGTGTGAAATTTTGCGCTCGTGCATGTGTCGTGCACAGGCGACCCAGCGACGCGATCCCAGAAAGTTGAAACATTTTCAACTTTTCATCGCTGTCGCTCGGACGAGGACCAATCAACGGAGGTTTCATTCACTGACCAATGAGCGGACAGGATGCTCCGTAAATCTCCTAGCAAACATGAAGGAGAAGTTGATTATTATTATGTTTTATGTAGTAAAATCAGAAGTAAGATTTCACATAACTCTAGCAGCACCTTGTGAAACATCATCTCTACCACTTTTTTAACTCTGAACCTCTTAAATAACCTTAATTCCCTCCAACCTGACACAGCCAATCAAAACAACGGAAGTTTCGGTTTCGTCATGGAACAGAACGTGTAGACGGCTTTGCCGCTGGCCGCGGGTCGCCTCCCGTGTGTCAGGTAATAAAAGCGACAGCGACGAATTTCGCTGATCGCCATCGTTTGTCGCTTCCCGTGTTTTGAGCCCCTATAACTGGGCTCCCCCACAAGCCTCTGTGTAATTCATACCCTGTCCAGGAGTATTAAGTATACATTGTTTGTAAAAACATCTAAGACATTACGGACATATTCTAATATTGTCAGGTGAAAAACAAAATTGTCGGACACGCTGTCTCATCTGCTTCTTTTCTAAACTCACAAAAATATGCCAGTCACAAAACCAATTGAAAGCCACTTCTTGTGAATTCTCTTAACGTTTCCATGGAGTCTGAGAGAAACGTTCTTTTTCGTTGATCCCATCGACTAATCTCACAGCTGAAACAATGCATTTTTAATAATCTGAAGCTTTAACAACGCTGTAAAACACAAGGTATAATCATTTCTTATTATATAATGTTGTTGCAGCACTGAAGCAGCTGAAAAATTAGATTTTGCTATAAATATGCAAAACATTTACATATGAATTGTTTTAGAGCCATTTTGTTGGCAGAATCTGATATTCATGTTAGCTACATGCTAGGTGTTCTAGCGGGGAAAATGGGTCCCAATATGGTTTGTGTGGCATTGTCATGTAACAGCGATAATGAAAGGCAGGGTAAAAATGTTCACCTTTTTCTGTACTTCATTTTGTTGCCCTGGAATTTCATATTGTGCCATACTTAGGAAGTTCTGACTCCGCAAAGATTTCCTACATAGTTGGGGTTTTGCGAGGGAAAGCGCTAAGGTAGGCAGAGGCTAAGAGCCACAATGACGCTTTTTTACATGGACCCTTTAGCGATGTTTTAGCCGATTTTTAAATTGACTTTTGGAAGCTTCAAGTCCAGCTCGGACATCAGGAAGAAGCTGTGGACTCTCTCGCAAGGCAGGAAATCGGTGGCAGACATGGCGGTGGAGTTTCGCATCCTGGCGGCCCGGACGACCTGGAACGAGGACGCTCTCATCGCAGCCTTCACCGAGGCCCTGAACGATCGGGTTAGGAACCAGTTGGCCCTGGGCCCCAAACCCGGCTCGTTGGAGGAGCTCATCAGACTGGCCATCTCCATCGATAAACGTCACCTCGAGTTGAGACGACAAGAACCGGGACCGAGTGTGTCATCTTCTCAGGAACGGTTTCCAGGAGCTAGAGGGTGCTCCGCAGCAGACTCCACATCAACAGAGGAACCCATGCAGATGGGTAGGACTCAACTCTCTCAGGAGGAGAGAAAGCATCGATTAAGGTCTGACTTTTGCTTGTACTGTGGTGTATTTAGACATTTTGCCAATAACTGCTCGGCTCTGTTAAAAGGCAGAGCCCGCCAGTAAGACCGGGACTGCTGGTGGGTGCTAACTCCGACTGTTAGTTCTTGGTGCTCTTTCCCGTGCTCTATGCTTTTTAACTCAAGGCAGATCCAACTCAAGACCCTTCTGGACTCGGGCTGTGAGCAGTCCCTGCTGGACCCCCAACTGGTGGCTGAATGGAGGATTCCCACCAACCGGCTGACCACTCCTCTCTCAGTCTCCTCTCTGGACAACCAAAACCTCTCCACCATCACCCACCAGACTGTTCCCCTCCGTCTTATGGTGTCAGGTAACCACACTGAGTCCCAGGTTTTTTACGTGTTCCCTTCTCCTCAGTCGCCGTTGGTGCTTAGTCATTCCTGGTTGGTTCGCCACAACCCCATGCTAGACTGGAGGGAAAACAAGATCGTAGGAAGTGACGCACGCCACCATCAGCGTCAGCTCTGAGGATGTTTTGCAGTCAGCAAACGAAACGTACGTCAGCGAGGTAATGAAAACCCTTTCCTGTGTTTTAAAAAAACAAACAAAAATGGAATCATAGGTTGGAGTCCGGAGTGCTCCCAACGATGTCTACGTTCTGCCTCTCTGACCACCTGTGGGCCCACAACCCCTCCAACAGAGAACATAGACCTCTCTGCTGTGCCTCCTGCTTTCCATGCCCTTAAGCAAGTATTTAGCAAAGACCGTGCACCTTCTTTACCACCTCACAGGCCCTTCAACTGTGCTATTGATCTGCTACCAGGAGCCCCTTTGCCGTCTAGCCATCTTTATCACCTCTCCAAGCCTGAAGGAGAAAGCATGGAGCATTATGGGCTCGACACACGGGAGGCGACAAACGACCGCGATCAGCGAAATTTGTCGCTGTCACTTTCATTACCTGACACACGGGAGGTGATCCGCGGTAGCGGCCAGCGGCAAAGCCGTCTACATGCTCTGTTCCATGGCGAAATCGAAACTTCCGTTGTTTTGCTTGGCTGTGTCAGGTTGAAAGGAACTAAGGTTGTTTAAGCAGTTCAGAGTTAATTAAGTGGTAGAGATGATGTTTCACAAGGTGCTGTTAGAGTTATGTGAAATCTTACTTGTGATTTTACTATATAAAACATAATATTAATCAACTTCTCCTCCATGTTTGCTCAGAGGTGTACGGAGCATCCTGTCCGCTCATTGGTCAGTGAATGAAACCTCCGTTGATTGGTCCTCATCCGAGCGACAGCGATGAAAAATTGAAAATGTTTCAACTTTCTTGGATCGTGTCGCTGGGTCGCCTGTGCACGACACGTGCACGAGCGCAAAATTTCACACGCACGTTTTTCGCGTTTCGCTTGGTAGTAGGGAGACCCGTGATTATCGCTTTGTCATGCATGTCTCATTGAAAATGAATGGAGAGGCGATGTTGCCTCCCGTGTGTCGAACCCATTACATTCGAGACTGGCTAGACGATGGAACCATACGACCATCCTCGTCTCCTCTGCGAGCGGGGTTCTTCGTTCCCAAGAAAGAGGGGTCACTCAGGCTCTGCATCGATTATAGAGGTTTGAACCAGATCACTGTAAAACATAAGTATCCTCTGCCGTTACTTTCCTCCACTTTTGAGCCTATTCAGGACACCTCCATATTCAGTCGGTTGGACCTAAGGAACGCCTATCATCTGGTGAGAATAAGAGAGGGGGATGAGTGGAAGATGGTGTTCAAGACACCCCTTGGCCATTTCGAGTACCTGGTAATGCCGTTTGGGTTAACGAATGCCCCCGCAGTGTTTCAGTCACTAGTGAACTCAGTGTTGGGTGATTACATCAACAAGTTTGTAACTGTACTTAGATGACATACTGATTTTTTCTAAGACTAAGGAACAGCATACCCATCACGTGAGGGCTGTGTTACAGCGCCTACTAGAGAACAGACTGTACACCAAGGCCGAGAAGTGTGAGTTTCAAGTCCCCACTGTGAAATTCTTGGGGTTCATCATTGAGAGCGGGTGGTTGAAGGCGGATCCTGAAAAAGTGCAAGCAGTCACGGAATGGCCCACGCCTTCCACACAAAAGCAGTTACAGAAGTTCCTGGGGTTTGCTAATTTTTATAGCAGGTTCATCAGGAACTACAACCAGACAGCAGCGCCGCTAACCAACCTAACCTCTGTGAACAAACCCTTTTTGTGGCCCCCATATGCAGATGCCGCTTTCCAGACTCTGAAGAGGAATTTTACAAATGCTCCCATGCTTTACCGAGCTGACCCACTACGTCAGTTCACCCTAGAGGTGGATGCCTCGGACACTGGGGTGGGAGCTGTGCTGTCCTAGATCTCGGTAATGGATCAATGCCTCCACCCATGTGCCTTTTTTTTCCCGTCGTCTGACCCCTGCAGAGAGCAGATACGATGTGGGGGACCGCGAACTGCTTGCTGTTAAGCTGGCTATCGAGGAGTGGAGACATTGGCTGGAGGGAGCTGAGAGACCATTCATCATTTGGATGGACCATAAGAACCTGGTTTACCTAAGAGGGGCAAAACGGCTCAATCCACGCCAATATAGGTGGTCCCTTTTCTTTTCCCATTTTAACTTCCAAATCTCCTATCGCCCAGGTTCTAAGAACACCAAGCCAGACGCTCTCTCCTGACAGTACGCCCCTGATCTGGACACAGAACCCTCCACAATCCTACCCCCAGCATGTGTTATAGGAGGGGTTACCTGGGAAGTCAGGGACCAAGTGCTGGAAGCCCTCAAGGCGGACCCCGATCCTAGCAACTGTCCTCCAGGAAGATTGTACACACGCCCGTCAATGAGGAGCAAGGTAATCCACTGAGCTCATACCGGCAAGTCTGCCTTACATCCAGGAGTGGGTCGTACTGTGGCCCTCATCAGACAGTGCATTTGGTTGCCATCTATCTATAGAGATATTAAGAGTTATGTTTCAGGCTGTCACATCTGCTCCCAGCAGAAGGGAAATCATCGTGCTCCAGCAGGTTTGTTACACCCTCTACCCATTCCCTCTCGCCCCTGGTCTCACATCGCTCTAGACTTTGTTTGTGGGTTACCTAATTCTCACGGCTTCACCATCATACTCACCATAGAAGACCGTTTCTCTAAGGCTTGTTACCTGGTTCCCTTAAAATCTCTTCCCTCCTCCTCAGTCACAGCGTAACTTCTTATAAAACACGTTTCTCGCCTGCATGGAATTCCTGAGGAGATCCTATCGGATCGAGGCCTGCAGTTCCTTTCCAGAGTCTGGAAGGAGTTTGCAGAGACTCTAGGGGCCCAGGTGGCGCCCACCTCTGGTCATCATCCTCAGACAAATGGACAGTGTGAGAGCATGAACCAGGAACTGGGGGCCATGCGGCACTGCGTCTGTTCTTCACACCTTTCCTCCTGGAGTACCCATCTACCATGGGTGGAGTACGCACATAAAAGCCACGTATCCTCTGCTACAGGTCAGTCTCCTTTTGAATCCTCCCTCAGTTATCAACCTTCACTCTTTCCCCAGCAGTCATCAGTCTACTCCTCCATTCCACAATTCCTCCGTGGTGCCAGACGTGGCTGGTCCACCACCAGGACGGCGTTGGACCGTACTGTCCTCAAAAACAAACTGTTGGCAGACCGTCGGCGGCGACCGGCTCCGGACTATGCTCCTGGGCAAAGTGTCTGGTTGTCCTCTGAGGACATCCCTCTTAAAGCCACCACCCGCAAGTTATCCCCACGATTCATTGGTCCCTTTAGGATCCTCGATGTCCCTACTCCCTCCACTGTTCGTTTGGACCTTCCCAGCTCCCTTCGTGTGCATCCTGTTTTTCATGTATCCTTGGTCAAGCCCTTGGTCTCCAGTCCCCTCTGTCCTGCACCTGCGCCCCCTCCTCCGGCTCGCCTGTACAAGGGTGGGCTGGTGTATACTGTTAATTGGATCCTGGACTCACGTCGCCGTGGTCATGGTATCCAGTGCCTAGTGGACTGGGAGGGGTACGGTCCTGAGGAACGGTCCTGGGTTCCTCTGTCTTTCATTGAGGGTCAGTCCCTGATCTGGGAGTTCGAGTCTGCTTCGGCTGGGATGCCGAGGGGGGGGGGGGGGGGAAGGGGGCACTGTCATAAGCCGGGGTGAGTACTCTTCCCATCTTCACCATCTCAGAGTGTTCTGTTTGCAGGAGAGGGAGCGGCAGCTGCATCTCGTCAGCTAATCAGCGAGTTAGATACTCAAGGAGGATAGTGAACACTACTCGACACGAGATGATTGCTACTGACTGGTAGATTCTAGCCAATTGTACTCGTCTCTAGGTCTCCTAGTGTATTGTGTGACTTTTTGGAACTCTCGTAACTCTTGGATGTTTTTGAACAACCTACCTCAGGTTTTGCTTCGCATAAGAAAATCCCACGCTGAATCCATAGGACTCCACACCGGCTCCTCTTCATTCAGCCATCCACCCGTCCGGACCTCTCGCTCTCCATCAACCCTCCGCTCTCTCTCCAGCTCCAAATCTTCCTCTTGGACAAACCCCTGGCTCACTACCTACCCTTACTCGCCTAGTCTCCTCGACCTCCATAAGTCCCCACTCATTATTCCCCTTCTGGACTACATCTCCCAGGACTCACCTCTGTTGTTCTCCCCTCTAGACACTGCCTTCTCGTTCCTTCACCCGCTGGACTTCCAGTGTGTCCTTAGTTAACGTTCTTTAATAAAATATTGTTATTTTTCCTTCAGCCATTGTCCTGTACTGATTCTGCATGTCTTGGGTTAGACTCTTGCCCCAAACCATGACAGACCTAATGAGTTGGAAAATGCTGGCTTTATTTATCATCTTTAGCCAAAAACACAATGAAAGCTGCAGAATGACTTCAAAATAAGAGCATCAACACATGCAGAAAGCTTCCCTTTGGGCACACTATTTAACAGGATGTTTGTTCACTTCATGAGAGTTTTCTATCCCAACAGGCTATGGCTGTTTACGTTGAATGAATAATGAAAGAAATGTTAACACCGATATCCATTAGGCTTTGTCTTCAAAGCTAAACTATTTCTTGCATAACTTTTTGGGTTTTAGGGTTAGGGTAAAGCCTAAAACTTACAGAGATCGCGATTTAAGGAGAGTGCAGACACTGCTCAGCAGGTGGCAGTGTTGTACTGGTTAGAAGTAAATTAAACTTATGAAAGTGTAAATTAGGAAACCAAAATCACTTCTTATCAAACTGGAATAAAAAACAATCACAAATATGCCTAAAATCTGCCCTACGTAGGAAAATAATCAGAATATACTTTTAACACTTAATTAGCTTGAACACACACACATTCACCTACTAATTACACTTAATTTTTAACTTCATAAATCATTCACGTACATAATGGGCATAAAGCACTGCTATAAAAGCAGAGAAGAGCTGTTATGGGAGCCTACATTTCTTAATGGAGACTGTGTGTTTTGTAGGTATGCCTATGCTTGAATGAAGATCCATATTAAAAATCTTTACATGATGCCTTTATATGGTTTACACAAAAGAAAAACTTTTTTGTGACATTAACTGTGACATTAAAACCCTAGTTAAATTCCTGAAAAGACCTAAATTATTCTTTTATTTACTAACAGTTTGATGAAGACCGCTTCGAAGACGGTTTTAAACTGTTTGTAAAGCACAGTGTCCACTATATGTTACACTGTGACAGACAGGCTTTAATTGAGACACCTGTCAGCAGCTGAGACTTTCCCCTTAAAGATGGAAAACTCCTCAACAAGCAAAAGGAAACCTGACGCTGGTGCCTTCTCCTGCAGACGGGGTAAATATACAAACCATATCCTTTTTTAGTCAGAGAGAGACATACGATATCCACACATCTGCTGAATCCTTTGTCACGAGCTACACAAGTAACTGTCACACCACAAGGAAGTCCCTGTAATGTAATGGGGAGCCCTAAGAGCAGGAAAATATACGCTACTTGCACACATGGATCTAAAAATAGCTGAGGTGAATGACGTTTTTCTTTTTGCAGATGCAAAAAACACATTTATTTTTAACAGTTCAGCTGAAAAAGCTCATAAAACGCATTTGGAAGTTTGGAGAAAAGTTAAGTGAAGAAATTAAACAACTAAACCCTTTTTGTACCAGAATAAGAAGAGCTGTCAGCAGAAGCTTCCAAGATGAGAATTCCATGATGCCTCGCTGTTCCCAGGTCTGTTTCCAAGTCCGGTGCCTGTTGCCCTCCCTCACTCTGCGCCCTGCCTGCACCACCGGCAGTCTCCTTTCTGACTTTCTGCAGCTCTTCCTCAGGAGTTAACATGTGGAACTGGATGGAGGGAGGGGACTGAGTGTGTGTGTGCTGTGCATAGAGCTGGGGGGTGATCCGGGCTACACAACGCCTTGGTTCTGGCACACACACAGCCAATCAGTAAATAGGCCAAAAAGGTCTCAGTCAAGCGTGCTAATCCAAACAAGGAGCTGGTTGAGCTGCAGCTTCGTAACTTCACACGTTTTCTGTCAGACAGTGGGAATAATGGCTCAGCTATACACCAATTTTCTTCTTTCCGCTTCTTTTTAAATCATCTAAGATTTCGGTCTCACATTCCTGCTCTTTTAAAAAAAATCTTTCAGTTTGCTTTCTCTCTCGTTTTGTTTCTTTTATCCAAAAACAATCATATTGTGGTTTCTTCACAAACAGGCATCCATATCAATGCACGGGAAATGATGGATTTGGCATCATGACTCTGTCTACAAATCCGGAGTGTTTTTGTCTCCATCATGGAGTTATGTGTGAGAGTCCTATGTAAATCAAATATCATGCTCTGGTCACTGAAGCTATCAGACTTATTTCCCGTTCCATTTGAGGTGAAGGTCTACTTCAATAGGTCCTTTCATAACATCTGGCACTTTGAGCCAGAGAGAACATTTATGGTGTGAAGGTTGGGAATAAACCAGGTGAACCCTAGAGGGACTGAATCCTCTGCCTGTTAGGGGAAAAAGACCAATAATAATCATTTTAAAAATACTATTCACAATTAACAGCTCCTGGAACTGAGGGAATTTACTATACACCACCTGGATTTCCAGGTTTTCCAAGGTATATTATTCTCTTGAGTCATTCTACCCATCAATAGATTGAATATATTGGATAATGATTATAAAGAATGTGGTTGTACCAACATAAATGTCTGAGACAAGGTCTCTGTCATAATCAGCAAACCAACGAGATAAACTGCATAAATTACTGAAAGGACTGAGCGCAAACCCAGCAGCCTTTAGTCCCCTTTGCCCATAGTACACACATATTATGATCCATTCTGATCATTTGTGCAAATAATTATATACATTGGGTTGTGTGCAAGCACCTTTCTGTACTTGTTATGCTAGCCTGAGTGCTAGAAACGTGAGACAATGTTGATACACTGAAATATCACGATATTTTGTGTTATGAAACTGAAGTGATATTTAAAAGCAGAGCATCTTTTATTCAGAAATGTTACTGCTTTGTTTTTGTGTGGTGCAATTCTAACTCCAGCTGCTAGGTGGCAGCACTTTCGACCGTCTTCAATCTCCCAAAACAACTACATCTGGCACTGGATGTGTCTTGGAAGAATCTGGCCTGATTGGGCCCAGTATTAAAAATTGTTAATAACATCTGGCTTTTAGGATATATCGTATCATCTCCCTGTATTGTGATCGCATATCGTATCGCTAGATTCTTGCCAATGCACAAAACTAATAAGTGCTGTTACTTTTCATGATGTTAGTTTGGTCACTGAGAAATGTAACCTAAATTAGGTTGAAAGGTAGTTCCCAAAATATAACACCAACATTCACTGATCTGCACATTCACCGAGCTTTACACCATAATGTTCTTTCACTATAAGGAAGGGAAATCACCAGACTTTTGCACTTTGTCTGAAAGGTTTCTGTCCTATGAGCTTGTTTTCAGAATGCTAGGTTGCATTCTGGAGCACAAAGTTCCTTCACATGTGCCAAAAACAGGTATTAGCTAGAAATCAGACACCTTAAAACTTAAATGCTCTTAATGGGTAAAAAAAATTGCAAAATGTGTGGGACTAAAAACCTCTAACTACTGTTACAAATCACTGGTAAGATGTTTGGTGATGTTTGTGCGTTTCTTTGAGTAAAAACATCTGCTAAATAAATAAACCCAATATTCTCTTACAAAGACTTGAACATGTTGTAGGGATCAAAGGAACAGCACTAGACTGGTTTGATTTCAGTTTTCAAGTAAATGAAAAATCTTCAAACTCTAGGGCAGTGTTTCCCAAAGTCCCGTCCTCAGGACTCCCTGTCCTGCATGTTTTCCATGTCTCTGTTTCAGCACACCTGATTTGCATTTGCATTGCATTGCCTCCTCAGGAAGACAATGAGTGTGCAGATGCCTTTTAATCACTCAATCATTTAGGTCAGGTGTGTGTGGTATCAGGGAAACACTGGTGTTTGAAAGGATACCATGGAAAACATGTACAGCAGGGAGTCCTGAGGACTGGGATTGAGATGCACTGCTATAGGGTTACTTGTGGGGTACTACAGGGTTCAATGCTTGGACCCATTGTTTTTACCATATAAACATATATGCTTCCAATTGGTAAAATCATTAACCCCCAGAGACCCAAATTTAGAAAGCAACTGCAAAATCTTTTTTTTAACCTTTCACATGTTATTCTAGGAGGCCAGATAAACGGGCCTATTTACACATTTTAACAGCCAATAGTGTTGCAGAACTGAACAATAGGACCTATTAGCAATGTAAATGTGGTTTCAAAAAGAAAAAAAATGGGGAAGGTTTATTTTTGTAGACTTAAATCTGATGTTGTAATATTACAACCATGGGTCTCTGGGGGTTAAACAGCATGGGATAAACTTCCTCTCTTATGCTGACGATACTCAGTTATATTTATCCATAAACCCTGATGAACCTAATCGGTTACAGGCTTGTCTTGACAGAAAAAAGCTGGATGACTCAAAACTTTCTGCTCTTCAATCCAGACAAGACTGAGGTTTATCTTGCTGTAATTTGGTGTTATAAAAATTCTAATAATAATAAACATGTGCTCCAATATGGCTTATGGTATTGCAGAAGTTGCAACTGGCCTAAGTTAAAATTATGCATGACTGAATGCAAAAACTCTACTTGAAACAGGATATTTAAAATAAAGAATGCAAAACAAAATGATTGCTCACTATTGGCTGGCTGCAGTATGTAATTTAAGCCTCACCCCCTCTATGGAACAAAAAGAACATTTTCTGGACTAGAAAATACAATTACAATCCTTTTCTCCAGGTGTTAATCACTTCTTACCTTGCATCTTGTATGTTCAAATGTATTTCTTTATACACATGGTTGTAATTGGTTACTTGTAACCAATACCACTATAATTGTGTACAGATGAGTATCAATGAGACTTTTAGCTTTAGCTCCACCAAAACCTTTTCCAAATTGCCTGCATAGGATATCATGGTTCCTTTTCTGTATAACAGAAGCAGACAGGGGTGTTTTTTTCTTTGCAGTAGCTGTTTGGCGCCAAACTTCCGGTGCTCCTGGATGGGTCTTATAAGTCTTTTATTGAGGAATTCAGACCAAACAATAAAAAAAAGTTCATAAAGTAAATTCTACACCAACAATAAATAAATGAATAAATAACTGTTCTATTCAGTAAAGATTGTGAGGAATGTGTGACAGTGTCAACCAATCCAATTATATTTTTAAAACCTATACCCATACCCTGCTGCTGACAGTACAATGCTCAGTCTGTTAGAGCTACTCCAGGAGGGTGTATGCTAAATGTGCAAATAGGGGAAGTTTCAAAAACATACTTGAGCACACAACTTTTGACTTAACATTGACGTTTCTTGCGGTGTCGGCAGTGAAGGACATGGCCATTTTCACAAGCAGGTCATACAACCCCTGCTTGTCTTAATCCAAAACCTTCTGATGTTTACTTTCAGAGGAAATCCTTCTCACATTTGCAAATGTATGACTACAGAAAATAAATTATGGTATGGGTGGTGTGGCCCAAGTTTAAAACCAAACATCCAGGGAGGAAATTAACACTGTCTGATTGACAGCAGCATGGACTCGGTTCTTTAGCACAACACAAATAATCCAGGATGATGATGAGGTGAGAAAAAATATGACACAACATAATCTGTTGGTTTTTCTTTCCTACAGCAAGGAAGGTGAAGTAATCAGGCTGCTGGAGAGCTAGACTGTGCAGAGGATCTGCTAAAGTGACTGCTCCAGTGAATATTCTCCCTTTTATCACCCAGGACCATAGTGGGTTGGTCATCAGCTACAAAAACATCCAAACTCCAAACTGATCTCTAAGAGCTGAGAGCAGATGTCAGAGGATACACAGGTTGTGAACAAACCCCCTGTTTAGTCAGATGGTCTAAAGCTCTTTAATTTGAGGTCAACTGAAACAATGTTTATCCAGATGACGGTCATTTTCCTTTACAGTTTACTTAAGTTTTCTCTTCAAAGTAAATGTGGCTAACCTGTTAGTTTGTGTGGGACTTAAGTGTCAGTTAGCTGTTGGGGGATGATGCTGGTGTTTAACATAGAGCGGTGGTGTCCAATCCCATCTCTAGAGCCACTATCCCGCAGGGTTTAATGTTTTCCTGCTCCAACACAACCAACTCAATGGTTGGATTATCGGATTACCATCTGTAGATACCAGATAATCACCAGGGGTCTCATTTATCAAACATTGTGTAGAATCCTTATTAAAACCGTACTCAAAAAAAAAAGTACTCACGCCAATAAGGTTTGTGATCTATCAAACATGGAGTACGCACAGCTGCACGCAATCTCCGCTTCATAAATCAGAGACTAACGAGAAAGTGTCTCAGCTTCTTTTTAGTCACATCCCGCCCTCACCACGCCCACTTACTGCCATAAATGGTCAATGCAAAGTGCCTTATGTACAGTATATACATAAGCCGGCTTGTTGCAGCATTTCAACCACGACCGCATATCAAGGAAGCGCTATTTCATGAGCAGAAGTTGAGGTACTTGTGGGTGAGGTGGAGAAATGAAAGGAAGTACTTTTGCAAAACAAGAGAAAATCCACGGAGTGGCACAGCGTTGCTGAAGTCGTCAATGTTGTGAATTCTTCAGAGAGATCTGTGGTGGATATAAAAAAATGGTCCAATCAGGATTCGATCTCCAGACTCCCAGGTGAAAGTCTTGCGCACTAACCAGTCAGCCAAAAGGAAATCTCCCTTGTCCAAGTAGCCAGGGCGTATGATCAATCGGCTCACGGTGACAGGACACACACTGTCACAGATGCATGACATTCTGTCTCAATCTGTCCCCCTGCTGATATTCTGCATTCCGTATTCTGCACTTCAGGCTGTGTGCGTGTGCGTGTGCGTGTGTGTATGAGTATGCGCGCATGTGTGTGTGTGTGTGCACGTGCATGTGTGGGGTCTTGTTGTGTGTGAAAACAAAGCGGTACAAGTGATAATGCTGCAGATTTTCATAATTTTATCCTTCTCAGCAGCAGCACTGCAGGTGCTCTCCATGCCCAAAATGTGCGTAAGCCAGGTCCTTAGTCTACTTAAAGTTGCGCACATTTTCCACTAAGTTTTCTTTAATAAATCCCAAAGTTTGCGTGGAAAGTTGCTTTCGCAGTTTTCCGACCCCGTTTTGTGCGTAAGCAAGCTTGATAAATGAGGCCCCTGTTGTGTTGAAGCAGAAATACAGTCTAAAACAGGCATGGCCAAAGTACCTGAGGGCCACTTACAGCAGGGGTATTAAATTCCCAGCCTGGACGGCCAGGAGCCAGCATGTTTTAGTGGTTTCACTGCTCCAACACACTTGATTCAGTGGTTGAATCACCTGTGCAGCAGCTCATCAGGCTCTCCAGAAGCCTGTTAATAACCTGCTGACTGAAATCCGGTGGGTCAAAACAGGGAAAACAATAAAACATGTAGGATAGCGGCCCTCGAGAACCGGAGACTGACACCTGTGCTGTAGAGTAAAACTGCTCTAGCATGTAATGGCACCTGTGTCAACCATTCTGTCTGCTTCTACAGCCAGGACGGGACAGCTTTAAAAAAATGATAAAAAAGGGATGCTCGATATTTGCTGTTTTACTGACATTATTTTCCTGATATTGTCTGACTCTTAATTTACGATACCAATATAAACCAATACCGATAAATGCTGTGTCCCCATGATAAAAATCCTTTAGGTTACTAACATCATGTATCTTCCACCATGCATGCTTAAACATTATCTGTGCAAAATGGCAACTACTTTAAAATTAGTAATAGAAAAAGTGCCATGCTTATTTTGTCTCCAACAGCAGCTGAATCTCATTCTCCCTAAGTGCAACGCTAAGATGTGTGTATTAGTCAGTAATGTTTTTCCTTTTTTCTGTGTATTGCATCTACGATGATGAAACATTTATAAAGACCTTCAGAAAAGAAAATCATGGGTGAAGATTCTTGTTATTGTTTTAGCCTTTTGTTAGCTGTTAGCTACATGTAGCTAGGTGCTGTGTGGACAGCGTACGTTCAGTACACAGAGCAAATTTCTTCTTCACAACTTGTGCCAAATAAACTAAAATATCAGATCTGTCATATTTTAGACATTTCGAGAGAGGAAAGTAGATGGCTTGATGTATAATATGTGTATATTATGTAAGTGTTGGGTCATTAAAAGACTGAAAATCGATGTCAATATTTTCCAATATTACATTTTAATACCAATATCAGGTGATATTAATAGTAGAACAATAATATCAGTCATCCTTGATAAAAATGTAAAATTTCAAGCTGATACAAACATTTAGAATATACCTTGGTGAGAAAAAAATTACAGCAACAGGAAAAGTTTAGGAATGGCATACACAGAATTTGACAGTAAACAAGTATAAATATAACACACCGTTAGCCTAAAACCTAGACTGTCAGTAGCCAAAGCTAAATGATCTAGCCACGCTCCACTGGAACCTCCGCAGCCCCAGCCAGCTTGGTGGCTGGCCAATGGCAGCACTCTCAGTTTGGGGGACAGGATGTTACTGCAAATGAGCAAAGTAAAGATGGCGATGGCTCCTTAGAAACGGCTTTGGCAACAACTCTGGACTATTTAGACATGGGCTTTTCTTTGAGTCAAGAGCAGATTGAGGTACTTAAAGCTTCTTTCTGGAGTATTTCTCTTATCCGATGGCACCATCTAGTGGCTGACAAGCATATCACACACATTCTGTAGCTGACAAACAGAGCTGAAACATGTTATTTCACGAGTATTATTGTCATGTAGTTGTGTTCTCATAGATTTATATTTTAGAGACTTACTTGTCCGTAAAAAGTTAATCAACTCTGCATCAGCTGAGGTATTCCTTAAATTTGAAGCATCTAAGCAGTAGTCTAACGCTATTGGTTAGTTCTGGTGGGCGCTCAGTTTCCTATTGCACGGAGCTCTGCGGGGCAGAGGATGTGCTTAGCAAGAAAAATAAAAAAGTCGTATTGCTTACATTTTATCACATTACATGATGAGACAATCACTTTTACAGATTTCTCAAAAATCATACATCATTTCTGAAATGGGAAAACTCCAGAAAGCAGCTTTAAACCCTTTAGGTAGAAAAAGGATGTATTTGTGTTCTTCAATAGTGTGTGGTGGACTGCCCCATTGAGTGACATCTGTAGAGGCGAGTATGTCCCGTTATTTGTTGTTCGATAGCATGTAGAGACGGTCTGAAAAAACAACAGTCATGGGCCGGGATCTACATATGGGTTGTGGCCAGAATATATATTCATATCTATAGGACGGCTTGCCAGGCTGATACACTGTGGCTTTAAAAAAGCAAAGGAAAGACAATCTGTATAATAAAATTGAATCCTGGATCCCACTACAAGTTCTAATTTTGTTGTGATTCATACAAATATTGTCCAATGTTGTAAGTTTTGCTAATTCTGGCAAACATAATTTGACATTCCTTCAGAAAATGTTCCCAGCTACACAGGAAGTGCTACAGCTAGCTGGTGCCATTAGTTAAAGGTTTTCTTTAAATGATTAAGTAACATTGACCTGAAGGCAACTATAAGTGTTTGCAGAAACAATGGAGTAGGAATAAGATGCCTTCAGCTTTTGGCTCAAAGTTTGAGAAACAAGACTAAATGTAGCATCAAACAAGGCTAGAAAAGCTCTCTCATGCCCAACGGTTTAACTTCTTCCAAGTCTACTTCTTTATGTTTGACTAAATGTTTAAATGTTTGCCACGTTAAGTGACGACCTGAGTTAACAGTCCCAGAGTTCTCAGAGTGAAAGTCAAATGAAGCTAAAGTTACCTGGAGCTGACATTAAGATGCACTGGAGAGGCTGAAACGGTGGTTCCCACGCAGACTTGACATGATCCAAGAGGGTTAGCCTCCCGCCTCCCCCACAGACGGCCTACATGTGTTCCAGTCATGATTTACACCAAAGTCATTGTTTAAAAAGCTTACTGGGTCACAGCATTAAATGTTTTACCAGGATCAGGATTTTTACGAGATGCAGCTGAAAATCAAGGACACTTCCCCAACCCAGAGAACGAGGGATTAAAATAAAGATGTAACTCTGACGACCGGTGAAAATGAATTCAGGCCAGATGGAAGGAACCTAAAACAAGCAGTTTAAAGACAAGCTTTAAAAATAATTACCAAATATGTTTTTATTATGTATTGTGGCACAATTATTCTATCATTCTGATTGTGTAGGAGAGGTGTTCCGTTGGATAGTTGCATTTTTGAAGTTATTTCAGTATTTGCTGTCAGTAATTTGTGTGCAGGAAATAGAGCAATGTACTTTCAGGTGGCAACAAGGAAAATTCATCCATTAAACTTAATTTGTACTAATCTGCAGAAAAGATACATATTCTACATGAATGTTGAGCACTTAGCCAAGTGAAGCAGTTGGTTGCCACTGCTGCGTTAGAGCAAAAGTCCTTGGTTTCATTCCCGCCTTTTCCCTGCCGTATTCTCCCATAGTCCAAAAACATGCAAGCTAATTTAATGGGTGATCCTCCATTGAGCCCAGGTGGATGTCTGACTTAAGGTGGCCTTGGACTGGTGACCAGATCAGAGTTTAGCCAGCATCTCACCTCATGACGGCTGGAAGTAAGAAAGAGGATGGAAACTGTGTTTCTCAAGCCCATCAGGAGCTCTTGTATTTGTGACATCATTGAGATAAAGTGAGAGAAATGGTAGAAAAGCCAGTAAAAATGTCTAAATTTGTGTTTTAATTTTTAAGGAACAAAGATGATCTGTTTTAGTCATTGAATAAATTGTGGAAGTCTTAGTTTATTGATGTGTAGCCTTTACCCATTTTTATAGGGCTGTTTTGTGTTGTTTTTATCTGTTTTCCGAGTGATTTTTTAATATTTGTCTTTTATCTATTTATTCTGGATTGTATTTTTTTACTTGTGTTAAAAGTGCAGTAGTGATGGGATTTATAGCTCTTTCATGGAGCCGTTCATTAGTCGGTCGTTTACCTCAAAGCTGGCTCCTTTGAACGAAGTGAAGCCAAGAGTGTGTGTGTGTGTGTGTGTGTGGGGGGGGGGGGGGGGTAATCAAGAGCAACGTCTTCCTGCGGTGTCCGTGAGGGCGCACGGGATTGGTTATCTATAATCACGTGTTTATATACATATCTATGGTTCCTCCTCCTACGACCGTCACAGCAGTGGGTGGGGCTTGAGCGGGTGAGTTTGACCGACTTCCAGGGAGGTTTTGTTAAGATGAACGGCTCTCTGCAGGGACTCGGCTCTCATCATTTACTTTGAAAACCCGTTCAAAAGATTCGATTCGTTCGTGAACGTCACATCACTACAGTGCAGTATGTAAGAATATAGTGAGAATTTTAGAGTGAGAAAATCCCAAAAGAGTCTAATGTTTCTGTCATTTTGGAAGGAAGGTAATGCTGAAACGTATCCAGCTGGCTGCGGTGATAGTCAGTTTTTGTCGTTTCAAAACAAAGGAAGGGGGATGTAACCACTGTTTACCCTCAGT
Source organism: Nothobranchius furzeri (assembly GCF_043380555.1). Lineage (NCBI taxonomy): Eukaryota > Metazoa > Chordata > Actinopteri > Cyprinodontiformes > Nothobranchiidae > Nothobranchius > Nothobranchius furzeri. The sequence goes on along the minus strand of NC_091742.1, from coordinate 73,246,086 downwards.
GAGTGTGTGGTTGCCGTGTCTCTTGTGAGCTAATACTGCAGCACTGACAATGGTAATTTGACGACGGTTGGCAAAAACCTCCAGAGTTGTTTAAAGGGGTTGCAGTAACCACATTTTACCACAGGATGTCATCTTTACTTCATTTCTACATAAAGCACCTTTAAATAAACCATTGTTTTACTCATTTTTAAAAATGGTCTTTCACTCTGAGTTTAACATACAGGCTGGACATGAAAATGGTCTTCTACACCTATCTCTTGCATTAGCTTCTGATTTAAAATAGATGGAAAAACACTTCAGATTCATAACAGATCTACGTCACACTGTCACTTAACATTCATGGACTCACCCAACTTGACACATAACGAGGAAGACTGTCGTTGGTTTAGCATCCAGGAAACAGAAGACAACGTCTCGACTAGTAGAAGCTAACTGTTAGCATTAGCAACTTCACCACACAGCAGAACTCCTTCAGGCTTGTGTTATTTATGGGGATTAAACATCAATGTTGCAAAGCAAATAGAGTCAGTGGTAGAGTTGTGTTGCTGTTAGCCAATCAGAGGCAAGTGTCAGGAATTAGGACTCTAAAACCTGCTGTCTAAAGCTACTTTCTCCTCTGGCTTACTTCTACATCCTCTAATAGGGGCATTTGAGTTTTTTTCCCCCTGAGTACAACTTACAAGGCATTCATTCCTAAATAAGTAGGATTGGACTGGAACTTCTTTCTAAAGAAAAATTTCACACAGTTCTAAAACCTTCTAATGCCTATAACAAATTTAAAAAAATGGAAAAACCAAACTGAATAAACATCTATCTTGTTATGGTCCAGCAGCAGAAGTGAGAACACCAAAATAAAGCAGCTAAACCATTTAGAGATGATGAATTTGGGGGCAATCTGTCAGTTCTTGAAAATTTTTCGTCTGGCTGGAGTAGACACAAAGCTACAGACTATTTATTATTGATAAGGAGGACGTTAGATGGGTGCAAACGGGGCAATGTGTCTCACTTTGAATGGTAACTATGACTATTATAGTGTCATATTTCATAGTAAGTCTCTGAACCTTTTATAGTGACATAATGAGAAAGCCAGAAACCACAATGTTGTCCCACCTGAGCTGGAATGCTGCAGCCCACGGGGGCGACACGCAGAGTAATTAACAATCAATAGTGACATTTACTGCTTCCTCAAACTGCCGCTCATATATTCTCAGCATCCAGCTTTCCCCATTAGCAAATGTTTTAGCAGCTTTACTTAAACACTCACAGGCAAGCGCCATAAGGCTTTTATTTTTATTTTAATCCTACATGAACTCCACCACCTCTGTCCCAGTCCCCCACTTCCCCTCACTCATCATAGCAACTGCGACGTTTTAAAAGGGAAAGGACGGGGATAAATTAGCCACGTAAAGCTGCTGGAGTCAGTCAAAACTGGACCGCCATGGTGGGCTGCGAGGAAACGGGGAGCGTGGGACGTGCTTTCAAATGTGGGCACCTCCAAAGCACCAGGGAGTATTTATAGCTTGATCCCTTGTCCTTTAAAATAAAGATCGTACTGACGTATCACCTGGAAGTTATGGTTTCTGTCAAGAGTTTACACATGTTTTATAAAACTGTATCCAACTTGCAGTCATCAGTAAAGCCACAACTTTAAAAATGTTTCTTGGCTAAGTTATTAGTAATTACTATTTTACCTGTTGTCGATAGCTTCCTGAACAAACCTGTATTTATTTGACAAGCAGTTATAATTTCCTTAATAAAATCTAAAAGTGAACAGAATTAAATAAACATCTAAATTGTGACTTAATCAAATGGTCTCGGTAAGAAATGGCTGACAAGTAGCTTGAGCTCAATGATGACCTCGTATTTATGTTGGAGTAAAAAGGAAAATCCCCCATTTTCTGATGTGATTTATATAAGTGGGACTAATAAGACCCAAAGCAGTGACAAAATGAACTGATTACATTTCAAAAAGGAAAAATTGGGATAAAAAAATCAACAGTATGTTATTATTCTTGGCCACTGTTTTTTATCACATTAATATAGTTAATTCCAGGGAATAAAGTAAACACGGCTTCCTTTCAAAGGTTTAAAACACACATAGCAGCACATCCTGTCCCCTTCTGGAACTATGAAGCTAAACAGAAACATTTATCGTGCCTCTCATCCATCTTCTCTGTAAATGACTTCCTGTCTGAGGCCTTTTTTTCTTGTGCATTTTCAACATAAATTAGACTTTAGTTACATGAACGTTTTAATGACTGTTGTTGAGATAATCAAAACAGAGCATCAGCCTGCATGCTTCTGTCGTCTCATGGCTGTTGATGCTTCAAAGATGAGATAAAAAATGGTAATGTGCTTGAAAACCAGCAGCTCTACCGAGGCTTTAAGATACCGAGGCTTGGTTTATCCAGTGTGATTCTTAACACTGAAGAAAATGTTTCATCGTAAGAGAATCCCTGGAAAATCTTGGTTACCGAGTTTTACCAATGGGGCCACCCTGAACCTGTTAGATTGGCTTATCCACCTGTAGACTCGTCGTCGTATGCACAAGGAGCATGAAGGGTCTAGTGCTGAGTGAATCAGGTAGCAGGCCAAGGTACGAGCTTTGACAGACTGATCCCAGGGCACGAAAACTGAGTATTAGGACATCGCACATGCCCTGTCAGGCAGAGAGGGTTAGGGTTGAAGTTTTACTGGGCTTCTGAGAGAGTCGCATTTCTGCCACTAGGAAGACAACATTTGATTTTTGGTATTGTGACAGGGCTGCCTAGGTCACAGGTTGACCGACTGACTTTTTAGCCTGGCAAGCCATCATAAACATGTAAATATAGTCAGGCCATGACCCATCGACAGATCTCAGTCATGGGGTGGAATCTACAGCTGTCTTTCAAACTGTCTCCACATGCTAATGTCATCCAACCTGTTACCAAATGCTTTGGACATTCAGGTAAAGGAAGGAGAAGACTCTTCACCACCTGGTTGGATCTGAAAGCAGGGGGAAGATATCATGTAGACCAGATATGCCCAAACATACAGTGAGTATCTGCTGGGAACACCTAGTGGTAGAATCTGTCAAGATGGTCTTGAACTCCCACCTCTTGACTGAGCTTTGACCTTGTCCCAATGGCAGTGTGGGGGGGGGGGGGGGGGGGGGCACTGAGTCAGAATGAACGTCATTCCACTCTAATTGTTGAGATTGCTTAGGCAAGCTGCAGTGACAACGCTCCTTGCACACGCTGTGGTGGGAATCCTTGGTGTTCACAAATGGTTTAAGGGAGCCGCTCCACTGAAAAAGGATGTATACAAGACATGGCTGGTCCAATGATTGGTAGAGGCAGTAGACATGTACTGGAGGGGTATGTAGTGAGCAACAGAGGTAGATGCTGAGGCTAAGTCTGATGGCAACATAGAAGTTTGTAAGGACATATGAAAGACTATTGATCAGATCCAATAAAGCTTTGGCAAAACATCCAACACCTCCAGAGATGAAGGCAGCAACTCACTCAGATTGTTTAGTGGGAAGCAAAACCTTTGTGGTTGAGTTCCTTATTGTGGGGCTACCTCTGTGTTGGCTCACCTTCTGCAGGGAGAGAAGTAAAGATTGGGTGTACTGGAAGCTAGGTGGCACATGAAGGGGGACCTGGGTACCGGGATCTTTGGTGTCATAAACTGGCTTTATACGTTCATGACTTTTTTGCCGTCTTTAAATAAAAAATTATATAGCATCCAGTAATCTGAAGTAATTTCCAGAAATCAACACTGTGAAACTGAAGCTTTTTGGCTTTCAGGATAGCAGAACTGTAAATATGACGTTCATAATCATGTCAGCACACATGGCAACTTGGAAAATACAAGTAAAGACAGACTCATCGTGATCTCATGGAGCTCTAGAAAAGTGACGTTCAAAGCTGAAAAACAGGCGTTGTTGATTTGCAGACATGAAACAGGCTGTTTTGTTAACATCTTCTCTAATTGCAAAATGAGACAATAATTCAACCGCAGACACAGAAGAGCACCTCCGAAACGAAAGGCCCCTGGTTTGTCTCAGAGGCTTACCACTTATCATATCTGAGAGTGGGGTTGTTGCACTCACAGCAATCTGAAGCTGTTCTGTAGCCACAAAAGACACGTCTGTTCCGCTGCATGGGTTGCACACTACTAAGGTTACTGTTTTTTAACCCGAAAAATTAACTCACACCAGTAACATGTGTTTCTCATTGCTGAAGATGTATTGTGTGTTGTCTTTGGCTCTGAGATGATCAGAGAGAATGAGAGAAATATGATAAAAGGTGGTAACCCATGGAGCGTTCACTGAAGTCTGGCGCTTTTCACTTAGTTAAATAATGATACAATTGCACAGAGTCCAAAGGAGAGTCTTTGTTGAATCTTTGGTGTGACCTGCATCTGACCTACAAATATGAAACCCATCAGAGGAGAAATAGCACATTGTTTATATGATCTTCTGAAACTCCACAAATCATTTTTTGTTCAACATTGTAGACAACAAACTTTGCATTTGCAGATGAAGTACATTTAAATTCAATTCAATTCAAGTTTATTTAAATAGCGCCAAATCACGACAAGAGTCGTTTCAAGGCACTTCACACAGTAAACATTCTAATACAGGTCAGTTCATTAAGCCAATCAGAAAAAAGTTTCCTATATAAGGAACCCAGAATATTGCATCGAGTCACTGACTGGTGTCAGTGACTTTACAGCAATCCTCATACTAAGCAAGCAAATAGCGACTGTGGAGAGGAAAACTCCCTTTTACCAGGAAGATTCCTCCAGAGGATTCTGGCTCAGTATAAAGCCGAGCGTACACTGTGCGACTTTTTCCACTCGCAGCGTTCAGCTTCAGCTCAAACTGTACGACTTCCTCGCAGAGCAGATCTCACGAGTCGTGTGCTCACACTGTACGACCCAGTTCTCGCATGCGACCTGACTGCTCACACTGTACATCTGGTAGCAACACGTCGGCCCTAAAAAATATGCTAAAAATAGCAGTTTTTACTCAACACGTCAGACTTTTTTGTTTTGCCTGTTGTCCTTCGGGAGTGCTGCAGGAGGACACACAGGGATTTATGGGGGTTGGATGAGGAAAACGAAATAAAGAAAGTGAATCTGTGTTTTGTGATCAGTTTAATTTGACATGAACACGACAAACACGCTTTCTTGACAATCTTTGTGAGTAAAAAAAACGTGTAGAAACAAAAACGAACAACGTGTGTTATTAGGGAAATAGCGAGCGACCGGCGTTGACGCAGGATTGCGCATGCGCCGTGAGCGGTTCTGATACTTTTTTGGATCGTAGCTGCTCGCAGCTGCTCGCAGCTGCTCGCAGCGCCGCTTCAACAGTGCGATACCCTCACGAGGAACGAGCGAAATATTAAACACACCAGAAGTCCCTGCGACCTCACGACTGCTGATCGGCGGCTGGTCACGTGGTGTTAATCGCCTCTCGTAACCCCCTGTACACTACACGACCGCTCGGCGCAAAACTCGCCCCGATGTCGTGGCTTCTCGCACGACTGGAAAATCGGCTCAAAAAAGTGAAAAAGTTGCACAGTGTACGCCCGGCTTAAGCAGCCATCCTCCACGACTCACTGGGGATCAAGAAGACAGAGCAGAGAGGGAGAGAGAGAAAGACACACACACACACACACACACACACACACACACACACACACACACGCACGCACGCACGCACGCGCGCGCGCACACACCATATATACCAAGTAATGTTAATTACTGGATGGACTGATTTTCAATTTTGGATAGTTTGTCAAACTCTGACCTGCCAATTTACGTTTACGCCGATTTCAGCTTTTAAGAAAAGTAATTAACAACAAATAATGCATTGTTTTGCCTTTTATGACTTTAGAGTCCATTCATAGTGAAATATTTAACTCTTGTACTTTCTCTAGTTATTTTAAACATTTACCAGTAAACTTTAATTAGCTTTATGCTAAAAAAAAAGGTAGGCTGAAAGATGAGGGGAAGCACAGGTGTATCATCGAGGGCTGCATTCCACTCACAGGAAGTTTTTTAGCAGTTTTATGGATTAAATAGCTTGTACAGATGCAAAGGTGGAATGTTGTGCTCAATAATACCCCTGTGCTTTCTTTACTCTTTCATGTCAAAATGTCAGCTGTGAAAAGGGCTTTTTAAACCAAAGCTCTCTCATTAATATCCATCACGTTGAAGACAGGATTACAACAAATTATTAAAGGAGCTATAACTTAGCCCAAGACTAGAAATGACTACATCACAACAAATTAAATAAAAAATGAACTTGGTAAAGTTGGAAATCAGCTGATTAGAGTCACCAATTGGTGCATCCTTAAAATAAGACCCAACTTTAGATCACTATTCTAGAGAGAGCCATATTTCACAGGTAAAATACAAACTGAAAAGTTTCAAAATACTCCTCTGGTAATGGTGTGACTCACCTTCGGTGTCCCTCAGGGTTCTGCTCCAGGCACACTTCATATTCTCTCTTGATGCATTTTATTGACGGCCTTTAAATTCCCCCAAAAGTGGGAAAATCGTATCCAGTTAAATATAATTTCTGTCAGAAAGCCTCAGATGTAAAATTGGCTTGAAAAATATCTAATTCGACTTGAATTTAGAACCACATATTAGAGCTGACGTCAACAAGATTTTGGATCGATTTCTTCATCCATTGAAGCTAAAATTATCTCAATCCTTGCAGTTTCTTAACAAATTTTATCATCTGTGTTTGCATGTAAGTTTGTTACTAAATTGATAATAATACTGTATTGTTTTAAAAATATGTTTACTTTGTGCCTCAGTAAAATGTGCTATATACAAGAACTTACATATACACTCATTAAACGGTGATGTCTGCATCATATCAAAGTGCTGATAGAATTCATTAAGGGTAGACAGTCATCCACAAACTCGCGTAGATTACTTAATTTGATAGATTTCTCTTACAGTAGAAACATAGAAACTAGTATATTATCTCTAGATGCAGAAAAGGCTTTTGATAGAGTTAACTGGAAGTTCTTATTTGCAAATTTACATAAATTTGGTTTTGGGAACTTCTTCATAAACTGGCTACAAACATTATACAGTTCACCAACAGCACGTGTCAGGACAAACAACCAAATATCAGCTAGCTTCTGTCTTCAGAGGGGGACCAGGCAGGGATGCTCACTCTCCCCCTCACTGTTTGCTATTTTTATCGAACCACTAGCGGCAGCAATTAGGCAAACAACAGATATTAAAGGGATAGAGTGTAAGAAAATAGAACATAGGATCAGTCTTTATGCAGATGATGTTTTACTCTTTCTCCAGAATTCTCAATCCTCTCTCTCCCATTCAATAGAACTGATACTCTTTTTCAAGAGTTTCAGATTACTCTATAAACTGGTTAAAATCCACAGTTCTACCAATTAATTTCTCTTTTGTCAATTTGCTTAATACACAATTGGAGTCAGGGAATATCACATACATGGGAATTAATGTCTCTCCCAAGCTGGCAGATCTAACCAAACTAAACTACATCCCACTTTTAAAGAAAGTGGAAGATGATCTTGCAAGATGGAAATCCTTACCGATATCACTCATGGGGAGGGTTGCTACAATTAAAATGATGGTCTTACCCAGAATAAATTACTTATTTTCGATGATCCCAAACAAACCACCAGCTGACTGGTTTACATCTCTGGACTCCTCAATTACTAAATTCCTTTGGCAGGATAAACCTCAACGAATTAGCTTAAAACGCTTCAGAAGACCAAAGACAGAGGAGGACTGGATTTACCCAACTTTTATTATTATTTCTTAGCCAACAGGCTGCAATATATACCAAGATGGTTGCAAGATAAACCACTAGATGAGTCCTGGTTAGATATAGAACAGACACTTTGCAATACGATAGAGCTTTCAGGCTTACCATTTATTAGCTCAAGCATAAGAAAACATGAAAGCTTCAAAAGTATTAGTATCAGCACCTCTCTGACAGTATGGTGGGAGTATCTAAAAATGACAAGAGTCTTCACTAGTACCATGCAGACGCACACCTATCTGGAACAATCCTGACATTTTGCAAAATAACCAAATGATGAACCTTCCAGACTGGAAAAATAAAGGGATCCTATACCTGGAACACATATATGAGGGATTGGACTTCATCCCATTTAATCGAATAGTCTCCGAATTTGGAATAGCTTTTTAGAATATCACCAAATTAAATCTGTAGTCAAACAAAAATTTAAGCTCTATAAAATAGAATTGCAAACACCACCAAGGGTATATGACTTTTATAATCTCAACCCCCCCAAGCTACTGTCTAAAGTATATAAGACACTGTCCAAAATAGACGATAAAATTGCAATCCTATTGAAAAATGGAATGTGGATCTATCAGTTAGCTTTGACCAGAACTTCTGGTCCCAGACTTGTTTAAAAACTTTTAAAATTATCAGACACCCCAATTTACAATTAATTCAGTACAAAATTCTACACAGAGTACACTAAACAGGTCATCAGATGTTCAAGATGGGGTTTGTGTCATCTGACACCTGTACACACTGCACAAACAACATTCCTGACAATTACATTCATGCACTGTGGTCCTGTCCACCTGTCCAGGAATTTTGGGGTAGAGTATGTGATGATCTGTCAAAATGTCTGAAATGTCATATCCCAACTTCCCCCTCTCTTTGTTTACTGGGAAACCTGGACGATGTCCCGATTGAAACATCTTTGGTTCACGTGGTTCTGACTGCCATATGCATTGCTAAGAAAACTATCCTCTTGAATTGGAAAAATAGAGAAACTCTCTGCATTAACCAGTATAGAAATCTTTTGTTAGATCATATTACACTTGATTTAGCCTCTGCTTCCACTTCAAATCAATCTTTCTGGGCTCCTTTGATCGGTTCTATCACATAGCGACGATGGGGGACCATTGATATTGTCCTGCAGAATGATGTGGGTGGGGGGGTGGAGGGTCTGAGTTTGGAGTATCTGGATGTTCCCTGGAGGTGGGTTCACTGGGGGTGTCTGGGACTGGGGGGCCGTTGCCCCCCTCTGGAGGTGCTTGAGTTGCCTCGGGGGGTGGACTACTGGCGGTTGTGAGTGGGGCCCCTTGGAGGTCTTGGCGGCGGCCATGGGTCACTGCCTGGCAGCTGCATTGCCCCTGGGTGGGTCTGGGTGGGGGCCTGGGGGCTCGGGGTGCGGGGGTGGCCGGCCCCATGTGGGGATCTGGGCGGGGCCTTGGGGGTCGGGTCCTGAAGAAGGCAGGAACATGCAGCAGTGCCTGGCCCGGGGTCAGGGGCCTCGGGTAGACCTTGGCTCCTCTGCTGTCCCATCACAGGGGAGGGGGAGGTCCAGGAGGGGGAGGACCCAACCTTACCTGGATGTCCTATGTCTTATATATTCTGGAAGTTGTGCAAATGCAGGAATGGGCATAGATATTCTGCTGGGTTGGTGCCCTCGGACTCCGTGAGGCTCTGCAATGCTGCTGCTTTGGGCCCTGGCAGGATGGGCTGGGGTCTCCATGCCCTGGATAGCATTTTGACAACAGAGATGCCTATTGGGGCCAGTGGGGGAGCTGGCTCCCTGGAGGGCTAAGCCCAACCAGCCATTTCTCCCCATCCCCGCATATTTTTCTCCTCCTACTCCCTCACATCATCACACAAACATGCACATAGGACCTTGGGGGGTGGACAAGTCAGGGAGTGTGGGTATGGACCCCATTTCCGCATTCCTGTGGCAACCTGCCCCCCAATTTTATTTGCACCTTATACACTTCCACCGATGACATTCCGCGCAAACACACACTTAGGGCCTTGGGAGTGAGCACATTCAACGGCACTTGGCAGGGGGATTTCTCAGCCTTCTCCCGAGTGCCGGTGCCCACTTCCAATTTTAAACTGCACTTAGACACCGAGGGCTGTGGGTGCAAGTGGGGTGGTGCAGTGACATCAGCTGGCATAGGCCAGACAATGCCCGCACTGCCCGCTCACCACAGCCATGGAATACACCTCATCAACACACAACACTATATTGGAGCAGGCGGAGGGAGACTAGGGGTCTTAGCACACATCTGTTGTTGCTTGGCCTCCTGGGGCTGGAGGCTAGGAGGGATATCTGGCCGTCTGGTTGGGGTCTGGGGTGGTGGGTTGCTGTGCTCAGTGTTGGGCGGGGTGCCTGCTCATCAGCACCCCAGCAGAAAGGGTCAAACTCTGGTAACCGGTAATGATTGTACCCAATGTGCAGCAGTACCGGGACCAGGGTGAATAGGGTGTGTATGGGGAGCATGAGTGGGTGTCCGGCGTGCATTTTTGTAAGTCTTTGGTTGTAAGTGCATGTGTGAGCATGAGGGAGGGAGTGTGTGACTGTGTTTGTGTATGACTGTATATGTCAGGTGGGGCCTTTGACTCCTCTCTTCTCCTGGGACTTCTTTTGATGATATAGATCTTCGTCTCCCCTCCCCCTGCCACACCTGACGTGGGGTGTGGTGCCTTGGTCTGCCTGAGTGTTTGTGGCTCCCAGGTCAGGGGGTTTAAGATCTTTGGCGTCTGCCTGATTAATCCCGGTGGCTGCCTGGTGGGGTCTGGGTCCCTGGGCTCTGCTGGGTCCCCGGCAGGGGTGGGTCCCGGGCTCGGCCGGCTAGGGGGTGGGAGGCTGCGGGCGGGCCTGTGTGCTTGCCGCTGATATCTCCCGGGACTCTGCCGGCTGCTGGTTGTGGCCCCCCGGGGCGATCCTCTGTGCCTCTCAAAAGGGGCGGGGGCCTTTCTGGTTACAGTCTCCTTGGGGTTCCTGTGTTCTGGGGAAGCGCCTGGATCTCTGGGACTTGAAGCTCCCCCCCGTCTCCTACACATCTTTGGGGGGCAGATCTGTGGTCCCTCACACTCTATTGAACACTTTTAGAGAGAAACCTTACATAAACAAGCATGTGTACACACACAGGGGCTCACATGGTGCTCTCAAAAGTATGGGCTTGGGCACGTTCAACACATGTCTTAAGGCTGTCGTTGCCACTAATTGCCCTATGATTTAATACTGTGTGATTGTTCAGTTAAACAATGTTGATTTTATATTTCATCATCAGGCTGATGCAGTGATAGCTTGCTCCTGATGTATTGTTGTGTGTCCCATTTTTTTCTATTCTTTCTCTTTCTGCAGGTCTAGAAGCAAACTCTTGTTCATTATCTGCAAGGCTTGTTACCAGCATTCAGACATCAATTCTGTTTGCTTCACAGCCAGACAGGACACGGTTAAAAAAAAAGTGCTGATAGAAAATAACTCGTTGTCTCTTCTCAATCAGAGGAGGATTTCTCAACGTGATCTTTAGCAAATCCATCAGAGAATAATTCAAGAAGAACTGCCCACAACTATGCCCAAACTTGATTGAGGATTAGCCAATACCCAAATGCAAATCCCTGAAACATTTTGGAGGTAATTTGAAACAGGCAGAAGATCCAAGAAAACCCAAAAATATTTTGGAACTACAGTAACTGGAATAGAAAAATGGTAAAAAAAATCAGCTCAATGATGTTTTGAAACTGGTGGAGATCTTTGCATTCTACTTTTGTCTCTCATCTTTCACAAGCGAAACTTCCTCACATCAACTGTGCTGCAGGAATTAAATATCAATCTAAAAAACACTGTGAAAAACATTAAAAAAATGTTTTGTTTATAAGCCACAGACATAAAAATGATTAGAAATAAAGGCTTTAAATATTTCACTCTACATATAATAATCAACAATATCTGAGTTTTACTTTTTAAATGAGTGACAAAAACACGAACCTTTTTCATGATATTTACATTTTTTAAGGAGTACCTGTACATTTAGAGGAAGCTGTCCATCAGCGACTAACTGGCTTTGCTTTACCACCACACATTCCTCATCCATGTGCTTTCTTAATCAGCTAGCACATAAAGAACACAACTGAGCTGCCAACAGGCCCGTGAGGAATGACTCCATTTATTCACGGTGGTTAGTTGACTTTGCCTCGAGCTGATTATCATTTAATTAGAGTCAATTTATCACTTTCTGCTAACATGGTGTGAGCAGGAGAGACAAGTTAGTTCACACAACTAAATGAGAAATGTTCTCCAAACTACTAGCAGATCAAATACAGCAGACTCTTTGGTAGGTCTACATAATGTGGCCCACAGGGACGCATACAGATTTTTACTAAAGCTTCAACAAAAACATGAAAAGAGCCTCCTTCCCGAATGTCCTAACTAACATTAAACAGAAGTCTCTGCTTAGGACAAGAAAGCGTGACAGTATGCTGCTGTGGCAATGTCTTCTGTTTTTGGGAGACTCAAAATCCAACAAATATGACCACAATAGGGAAAGAAAACAGCTGAACACGACTCTTTTAGATGTAATCATGAGTTGATGTATGACGAAGCTGAGTGAAGAATTCAACATGTCTAAGAGTTAATATAAACCCAGAAGGGGATTACTTGGTGACTCAAGACATTGCAAACAGTTTGTTTAAAAGTCTTTTTATTATTTGGTTTGAAAAATATACTCATCAGACTGTTTCTAGAAATGTCTTCATGTAGCCAACACCAGACATTACCCACAATGTGTGTAGCAAGCTTTTGCACTGCACCAGAAGATGATGGGTCATTATATTAGACATGAGTTGATGACATCAAAGCTTATGAATATTGTAGTTAGTGAATTGACATGAAAACATACTGGTGGCGTTTTGAGACCGTGTTACTCTGGAACACGTTTTCAAAGATATACAAAAATGGTGCTACCACGATTCCATGTGGTTGCAAAACTGGAATTTCACCATTTCACAGAACACTCTTTGTGTCTGGATGGCAGCTTAAACGTCTCAGCTTGAGAAAAAGTTGTTTTAAGATAAACAACATCACCAGAAGCATACAAATCAATAAAGACAAAACTTATTTTAGAGATTGAACATGAGTTATAATGTTATAAATTAATATCTTGTCTAACTCAGGTTTTTGATGCCTGGAGGATCTGTTGCACAATATAAAAACATGTTTTTTATACATCGCTTCTTTCTTTCAACCACAACATGCACGCGCGCACACACACACACACACACACACACACACATGGAGGCTACACTGAAATACCGGTAAGCTAATGCGGGCATGCTGACACACAAAACAACTTCTCCTGCTACACTTCTTCTGTGGGATATTTTTATTGTTTTACTAGAAAAACCAACAAATAAAACATTTACCTCTCATCCGGACGTTTACATCCGCTCACACAGCAAACAAGAAAGCCGAAAATGTCCGTTATGCAGAACTGCAGCGGCAAAAATACGTCATCAGTGCTCCAGTCTTGGGTCTTTCATGTGGATAAAATCATTCATAACGCTGATTTTGTCCACATCCCGGTCCCCAACGTCTTTATTTAATGTATTCCTGTATATTCTACATTCTTTTTTGGGATTTTATAATGTTGTTTAACACTTTTTTTCACCCAAATCCGTTTCTTTTCTGCGACAGTACCGTTTGTTTCACGGTTTGTTTACACTCGTCAAGCTTCCAACGTGTCCATGCACATCCCAGAATGCTATGCGTAATCACGTGTGATCACAAGCCCCATTGTTCTGTTTGAAAAAAGATTTGTCACTCTGAGTTGCACATGCATGCTGAACTTGAAAAATAGCAGCAGAAAAGAAACAGAAATGACTTGAGTGGGAAAAGACAAGTCTCGTCTTTGTCACAGGGAAAGTTTGAATTCGTGAATCCACCCACTTTGGTTTTCAATCGCAGAAGGCTGTGTTTATTTTATGGCCAGGAGCGAGCAGAGCGAAACTCAGCTAGTGGAAGCTAACCGTTAGCATTAGCAACTCCACCACATGCTGAACACATTCAGGTTTGTGTAATTTGTGGAGATAAAACATCAACAGTGAGTGGAGGCAGTGGAAGAGACGTGTTGCATTGCAAGGTGACACGTTTGCATATCATGAATATTAATAAGCATGACTCAAACTCCAGCCATTTTCCACCGCCCACTCCTCCGACTAAAGCCTGATTCATGCTTCTCCGTCTGCGTCAGTGCGGAGACACGCAACGCCATTATCCGTCCTTGCGTACCTGCCGGAGAGCTCTGCAAGGACGGACGGAGTCAAGCTCTCTTTTCTGAATACATCCGTCAGTCGAGACGGACAACGCAAGCTTGTGATTGGTCAGGACGCCGCTGTTGTTTACAGCACCACCATTGCACCCTCAAAAACATAAAGAGAGCCGAGGATAACAAGCGGCAGACACGGCGAAGCTTGGAGAATCCTCGTGAAAAACTCTAAAAATATGAACGTTTAATTCCCCGTGACTGGAGGAGTGAAAAGATGTGCAGCAAGCGTTTTATTTGTGGACGGAAATGACAGGAAACGTGGGTTTAGAGGTGGGGAGCGCATGAAGAGGTGGAGGAGGATGAGAGACAAATGTGTCCGTGTTAAAAAGTCTCTTATATACACAAAAAACACAACATAAACACACTATCTTGGACCGATACATGACAGGATAAAACACAGAACAGCGCTACGCCCTCTGTTGTCCTACTGGGCAATTGCTTTGCAACACTCTCCAGGAGACGGAGAAGTATGAGAGCAAAACGCTTCCGTCAATCCGTGCGTGTCTGTCCCTTGCGGAGCTGACGGAGCAGCATGAACCAGGCTTAACTTCTACTTCCTGAAACAGGAGCATCAGAGCAATTTTCTGAAGAAAATAACTCACAAGGCATTAATTTACACTAGAGGCTACTGCTGATTTATTGAAATAACGAGTGAATGAGACCTTTAAGTAAAACATTTCCACTATAAATGTTCAGAAAAGTAGACTGAAAATTAAAGAACTACAAACTTCAAAGGACCCCCAAAAAGCATGAAGAAACAATCAAAAGTCCATCGTCTTGGAAGTCAACTGAAATATATGGCACATCTTCTTTCTGCTGATCCTGAATATTGCAACAATTCTTGTGTAAAGCACATAAAACAAATAAAACATATTATTTCATGTTTTAAGTGGTGACAGCAATATCTCTTGAAGCTCCAGGGTTTCTAGATGCTGTTAACCCTAACTTCCTGATTCTCAGCATCTAAGTTTTGGAGAGAGTTAATGAGAGTTACTGATGGAAATAAACCAGACAGGAGTGTGTGTGTGCCATGCTCCTTGGTGTGCCAAGTAATACATTATTTCCTTAAACACACTATGAAAACCTCCCGTTTATATAACAAATGATAAATGATGATAAATGACCCGCACTTGTATAGCACCTCTCAGAGTAAGGACTCCAAAGCGCTTTACACTACAGTGTATCATTCATCCATTCACACACACATTCATACACTGGTGGTGATGAGCTACAATGTAGCCACAGCTGCCCTGGGGCGCACTGACAGAGGCGAGGCTGCCGAGCACAGGTGCCACCGGTCCCTCCGACCACCACCAGCAGGCAAGGGGGGTTAAGTGTCTTGCCCAAGGACACAACAGCAGAATTCTCTGTCCGGAGCCGGGATCGAACCTGCAACCTTCCGATTACTGGACAACCCGCTCAACCTGTTGAGCTACTGCTACAAAACTCCTAACTCGGTACATCTTCATTTACACAAGAGCTGAAACAGGGAAAGTGCATCCTATTTTACAGGTTACACAGAAAAGTTGTCCACCTTTAAGGCTGACGTCGAGTCAGAGCTTGTTTAGGTGACGGGGGAGGGCGAGGAAACAGTTTAAGCGGGACTGGATGGTAACCACACAGGAAAAGTGCTGTAGTAGATCAGCTCACTCTCATTTCATCCTCCTCCCACATTGAAAAAATCTAAATAAAACTCTTTACCTTGTTTTCCCAAGAGACTTTGAGCTTACAGCTGTCTAAATATGCTACTGTAGTGAACTCCCATGCAGTGAAGTGATTGTACCGCTGCGTAGGAAGCAGCTCGGGCAGGAAGCAGGGAGGATAACCATGAAAGGAGAGGATGTTACAATCTAGTCGATACGTTTTTCCAAGGACAAAATTATTCCACTTCACACGGAAACAGCAGCAAGGCTTGTTATTGTTACAAAAGCTTCTTTCTTTGGAATATTTTAAACAAGTAACTGTTGCAGGGTACACCTAGAGTGGAGTTTATGCTAGAAATAGCTCAAACTTCTCATCAAATGGGTTTAAGGTGTGTTGTTCTTGGATGTATTTATTCAATATTTCAATGACCTGTGGTCAAATGTTTTATTTGAAATAGTAAAATCCTGAGAGAAGGACATGAGAAATTAATATTATTTGATGTCATACACACACACACACACACACACATACATACATATATATATATATATATATATATATATATATATATATATATATATATATATATATATATATATATTGTGTGTGTGTGTGTGTGTGTGTGTGCGTGTGTGTGTATTGCTCAAAGTTAATTTAGACTTATACTGGTGTTTAGGGTTGTCACGGTAACCGGTGTAGCGGTAAACCTCGGTAAAAAAGTTGACAAAAATAATAACAGTCGTTTTTTTTTTAAATATATTATCTCGGTGGATTACCGTGGCTGTGGTGTAGGTGCGGTGACCCTTACCAGCCACCGCATCATCTACTGAAGTTGCCGGCGGCACATGCGCGCTTTATTGTTTAAAACCAAAACTTTCTTTAAGCTAAAGCTGAAATAATGGTCAAAGGAAGAGACGGCCACGCTCAGGACATTTATTATCCCTCAAAGAAGACAAAGTCGGAAGTATGGGCATTTTTTGGATATTTGAAGAATGCCGAGGGACAGTTGATAGAAGATGGCTATCCTGTTTGTAGCTCGTGCAGAAAAAGTCTGTGAAAGGCAACAACGCTTCAAATCTCATGACACATCTGCGTGACCATCACCCACAACTCTACAGTCAACGCAAGGCAAGTTAACGTTAGCGTTTTAGATAAAATGGGTGATCCGAGGATTTGGGTTGAGGGAGCATGCAACGAGTCGCTATATAAAGCAGCCGCAGCGCCGCTACCTGCATATAAACCGTGTTGCGGACACCCCCATATTGAAATGACGCTATGCATTACGGGGCTTCCAGGGGCAGATAAGAGTTGGTCTCTCTCTGAGAATAATTATGAATTTAACAATGATTACTGCCTGATGACATTTTCCCACATCTGCAAAGCTCACTGGAAGGACACAAACCGAGGACAATATTTTCTTGATATAGGGTTTATTACTCAAGTAAGGGTAAAAAAAAGTATCTGATTAGAAGGCTACTTGAGTACTGAGTATCATCTGATCTAATATTTTTAAAATGATGGCATCAAACAGACAAAAAATAACAAGTTATGGGCAAATATTGGTATTTTAAAGACTAAAGGGGACAAATGTAAACAAATAAACAACATAATTACAATAACAAATTTTAGGCAAAATTTAGACACAAACTGAGGACAATATTTTCCTGATATACAGGGTTTATTAAGTTGTCTAAAAATATAGCACGTTTAAAAAAAATACAGCGATAATACCGAAAACCGTGATAATTTTGATCACAATAACCGTGAGGTTACATTTTCACACCGTGACAACCCTACTGGTGATTCATTTGTGTTAATGTTATTTTAGTTAAAAACTGCAGATAACATACATTTTTCTTCTTTATGTCCCCTTTTCATTTTGGTTTTAGTAATTTGGTTTTGTGTATTGATTTTAATGTGAATAAATGAAATAAATGGAAAAAAAATTCTAGATAGTAACAAAACATGGACAAAAATCAAGGACATTTAAAAAGTTAATATGTGGGAATTTTTTTTTAATCCATGTGTATTTCATGCCTTATAAGATCTTTTTTTACATTTTATTTGATTTTACTGACTTACATTATTTATCTTATTTGTTTTTTTATCTTGTTTATTGTTTTTTTGCTTTTGTGTTCCACACTTTAGTCAGTGGTGGCTAGTTCTAAAGCTGGAGTGTGTACTGAACAAAAATATAAATGCACAACTCTTGTTTTTGCTCCCATTTTTCATGAGCTGAACTGAAAAATCTGAAACTGTTTCTACATACACAAAAACACCCCTGACTTTCAAATATTGTTCTGAAATCTGTCTACATGTGTTAGTGAGCACTTTACCAAGATAATCCATTCCACCTCACAGGTGTGTTATATTAAGGGGCCGATTAGACAGCATGAATAATGTACAGGTGTGCCTTAAGGCTAAGGAGGGGGGGGGGGGGCTCCGTGAGAGGGGGATTCTCCGTGAATGAATTACTACCAGAACATTTTTGGTAAATAATAATCCAGGGAGACGGCAGGAACAAGGAGTAAAATAGTTTACAGTTTAAAAACAGTTCCCAGGAAGAATTAACAGGTGTACAAATTTTCACTGATAGTTTATCCACAGGATCAGGATTACATCACAACTCCGCCCAGGGCCGGATTATCATTGCAGGGGGCCCTGGGCACAATGTGCTTACCCCCCCCCCCCCCCCCTTTCTGTCTCCTTCCTCCTCTTGTCTCCTGTCTCCTCCCTCCTATTGTCTCCTGTTTCCTTCCTCCTATTGTCTCCTGTTTCCTTCCTCCTATTGTCTTCTGTCTCCATTCTCCTCTTGTCATCTGTCTCCTTTCTCCTCTTGTCTCCATTTTCCTCTTGTATCCTGTTTCCTTCCCCCTCTTGTCTTCTGTCCTCTTTCTCCTCTTGTCTTCTGTCCCCTTCCTCCTCTTGTCTTCTGTCTTCTTCCTCCTCTTGTCTTCTGTCTTCTTCCTCCTCTTGTCTCCTTCCTCCTCTTGTTTCCTGCCTCCACTTACCTCCTGTTTCCTTCCTCCTCTTGTCTTCTGTCTCCTTCCTCCTCTTGTTACCTGTCTCCTTCCTCCTCTTGTTACCTGTCTCCTTCCTCCTCTTGTCTTCTGTCCCCTTTCTCCTCTTGTCTTCTGTCTTCTTCCTCCTCTTGTCTTCTGTCTTCTTCCTCCTCCTGTCTCCTTCCTCCTCTTGTCTTCTTCCTCCCCCTGTCTCCTTCCTCCTCTTGTCTCCTTCCTCCACTTACCTCTTGTTTTCTTCCTCCTCTTGTCTTCTGTCTCCGTCCTCCTCTTGTCTCCTGTCTCCTTCCTCCTCTTGTCTTCTGTCTTCTTCCTCCTCCTGTCTCCTTCCTCCTCTTGTCTTCTTCCTCCCCCTGTCTCCTTCCTCCTCTTGTCTCCTTCCTCCACTTGCCTCTTGTTTTCTTCCTCCTCTTGTCTTCTGTCTCCGTCCTCCTCTTGTCTCCTGTCTCCTTCCTCCTCTTGTCTTCTGTCTCCTTCCTCCTCTTGTTACCCGTCTCCTTCCTCCTCTTGTCTCCTGTCTCCTTCCTCCTCTTGTCTCCTGTCTCCTTCCTCCTCTTGTCTCCTTCCTCCACTTGTCTCCGGTTACCTTCCTCCTCTTGTCTCCTGTCTCCTTCCTCCTCTTGTCTCCTGTCTCCTTCCACCTCTTGTCTCCTGTTTCCTTCCTCCTCTTGTTTTCTGTCTCCTTCCTCCTCTTGTCTCATGACGCGCTCCAGACAGATGCGTCCTGAGAACGACCACAGTAACATCCTCAAAGACAAATTTAACATGCGATTGTTTATGTCGACTCATATCCTTTTATGTTTTCTGTCTTTTATTTGTGCCTGATGTGTTTTACTGCTGCAGAGCGGAGCACATAACCTGTTTCGTCGTCCGGTGATTTCACCTCACCGGTGTGGCCGGCACGTGGTGCGCACTCCGCTATATTTGTGGTCGGTAGATCTTTTTTAACTGCAGTTCAAAGGTAACTCATAAGGTGAATATATATGAAGGCAGGTAGCAGTTTTTCTTTAGGACTGAGAGGAGATGCAGGAAGATAATAAACAGAGACAGGACAGAAAAATAGTCAAATAAAAACAAGTTTGCTTTTGTGCCTGGTGGTTGCAACAAACAGACACCACTGAAGGTAATGAGATGTGAGGAACAGAAAATTAAATGATTCTTTCAATGTTTAGAGCAGCAGCAACTCTGAGAGGCTGCGGGTGCATCAGTGAGTTTAAAGGCTGCTGCGCAGGGGGAGGGGGGGGGGGAGAGCTGAAGGAGGCAGTAAAGATGCAAAAACTATTGTTGTTAAAAGAAATGTGTGTTAACTTAGAAAATGTGGGTGCAAGTTTAATTACTTGTCAACATTTTTCTCCAACGATAAGACTTCTGCACACACAAAAAAAAGACTGTTGCTTGCGTGGGACCCCTTGTGGCTGTGGGCCCCTGGGCCTGTGCCCAGTTTGCCCATATTATAATCCGGCCTTGACTCCGCCGCTCCTGGTTTCGGCTCCACTGAGTGTGACTTCTTGTCTTCTGCGCATGCGGGTCACTTTGGGGCCGTGAAGCGTTCACACTGGAGAGAGTTTGATGTCGCATTTCAGTCATAGTGTGAACGGCCACACAACAAAATCAGATCTATGCAAATAATCTGAATTGAACATCAAGGCCTGCAGTATGAACGTAGCCTTAGACTGCCCATAATGAAAGGACACCCTGTTGCGTTTATATTTTTGCTCAGCTTAGTTTACATACACAAAGTAACGTGACTCCACCCCATCCAGCTTGTAGCACAGCATCTTAAAGAAGCATGAATATCAGTAACATACACCTGGTTTTAAAGCAGGGAAAGATTTTTTACAGCTTTTAAAGCAACTTAAAAATGCTTCAATTTGACTATCTGACCCTGTTTAATGGTATGACGGGGCAGCAGTAGGTCAGGAAGATGTCAGAGGTTTGCAATAAAGCAACCAAATCAAGTACTGAAGTTTCTGACTCCTCAACTGCATTCTACTTCTTAATAAAAATGTAAACAGTACAAACGTCCTTTGGCGAAACTCACCGTGAGAAGTTTAAGAAAGTTAAGTAGAATTTTGATTGGAGATGGTTTGTCGACAAGGGCACTGTATGAGGTGTGACTTTGATCTCCTTCCTGAATAGTTCTGCTGTAAGTTTCAGGCAGCAAACAGGTTTTGATTATAGCAGAACATCAAAACGTCTATGAGCTAGCATTAGCTTCAGCTTTTGCTAACTTTAACATGAAAACACAGCACCAGGAGACAGATGGGAGTTAATTGGTAAATGACCTGTATTTGTATAGCGCCTTCTTAGGGTTCTACAACCCCCCAAGGCGCTTCACAACACAATCAGTCATTCACTCACAATCACACGCTGGTGGGGATGAGCTAGAGTGTAGCCAAAAGTCAACAAAACACCAGAGTAGGCATCCTGATATAATTATTGTAACATTGACGGTATAAAATAATTCACACCACAGTTTGTGCATTAAATCCGACGTGGAGTAAATTTAGAGTTTAAATGTGAATCGCTTATTTAAATGAAAGACTTAATTCTGGAATAATTCAGATTTATAATTTAACAGCTGACCTTTAGGCACTTTCATTAAGCATTTTCTCTGTTAAACAATTTTTGCTATAGTTTAATTAAAATTATTAAATATTTAAGGCATTCTAGATATTTTTCAGTTAAATGATTGGTTTTCATTCAATCAGTCAGTCAAACTTTATTTGTATAGCACTTTTCATATACAAAAAATACAGCTCAAAGTGCTTTACAGGTTAAAATCATCCCATATAACCCCTAATCCTATCATTTCCCCCAAAATATAAAAATAATTATGACAGTTGCACCCCCCCAATCCCACAACCCTTTTCCTAAGGAACACACACACACACACACACACATGAACGGTAACGAATGACACGCTATCAGGTGAGCCATCTGCCTCGGTAGTAGTTGATCAATGGCAGCAGCAAAGGCACCGGCCCAGGGCTCCCAGGGAGGTAGGGCGAAAACCCCCACCACCGCCTAAGAACTCCCCGAGGTGCTCCCAGGCCGCCACAGTCGACCACCACCCCCGAGGCAGAGGGCCCCACAGAGGAAAAAACTGGCACGAAGGACGGCTCGCCATGGGTATGCGTCCTGACTTTTGGAATCACAAGGAGACGGCGGCCAGAGGAGTGCAGAGGTCGCAAGGGTTTGAAAGATGAAAGCAGTTCCGAAAGATAAGAAGGCCCAAGACCATTAAGACCATTAAGAGAACCTTAAAATCGATCGTGAAACATACAGCGGGCCAATGTAGAGATTCTAAAACTGGTGTAATGTGCTCCCACCTGCTGGTCTTCATCAGATGATAAGATAACGATTAATTCTCTTCTATGGTATTCAGCGAAGGTGGGACCTGGTTAATCTTACCTTTTAGTGTGTTTTATGAATTTGTTGTTACATTTTACTTTCCTTTTGGATTTTTATTATTTTATTATTGAGTGTCTTGCTGTTTCTGCAGCCCCACAGTTCTTGTTTTGTAAAATACTTTATAAATGAACATTAACAATTAGGTGGAAAAAATTATTTTAAAAAATTATCAATGAAAAATGTAGTTTGGAAAAAATATAATGGATTTCATAAATTTTATTTTTAAACATTTCTTTATTACATTTCATTATATTACATTTTAAAAATTACTAGTAAATTTTTTTATACATCTTTGAAGGAAAAGCTGATAGTTGTGTGTAAATTTACTCCTTTTTTTAAAATGAGACTGAGTTATAATCTCGAGTCTTGAAATTTTCCCCTAATTAAGAATATGATTTGCCTACTTAGTTTAGTCACTGAAAACTATTTTAAATAAATATTTTATAATTTCTCATCACCTGGAGGCTGTGTGGCTCAAGAGCAGCATCTTGTGTCTGCAAAACAAAACTACAAGCCTCAGTGATATCCACATTTATTAAAGGTCCTACAGAAGATTTGTTAATTTTTTATCTCTCTACGTTAAACATTCCCACCACCTCCAGCAGAAAAACTGCACTTCATCTCGGCTCATTGAAAAACATGACTTGTTTGTCCGTGGTCGAACCTGCAGACCCGAAAGGCGCCACAAATCACAGCCGTCCTCGTGGAGGAAACAGAACGTTGCTTCAGATTATTGAGGGGTCAAATAAAAATGAGGATGAGAGGATAGGTCTCCTGCTGTTTCTGTTTTATTAATCACTTCTTCAAAAATCAAATGATTGATGGCTTTGCGTTGGCTCAGCAGCAACGTGAAGATTACCCTCATAAATCAGAGACAGAATATCTTCACTGACACGCTGCAGAGCAAGACAACACAGACGTTTCATCAGGGGACGATGTTACTCCACAGAGCAAATGGTTGTTTTAAGTCAGCTAACACCTTGGCTTCCAGCCCGACGCCTCCAGAGAGTGGTTTTATTACAACACCTTCATCGTTCACTGTTGGCCTCATAAATCTGGAAGCTTCAGAACTCCGCTGGGTCACTTTCCTCTATGATTTGGATCAAGACTTGAGTAGAAAACACAAATCACAGGGGGGGAAGAATACGGGAAGTCTATAGGAGAGGATGTACTTCCCTCTGAAAGTGTTGTAATTGTAGATCAGGTGCTGTTGGCACGTTGCTATGGTGACTTAATTATGCAAACAGATCTTGCTCTGGTTCAGGTTGTATCTGAGATGAAAGGCCAGTGAACTTAAACAATCTCTTAACAAATTACATTTCTCCATAAGAAGAGGTGTTGTCTCCTTTCCTTCAATCATTAGGCCTGAAAGTCTGTGATTCCAGGTGATTCTGGTCTTTAAAACCATACTTGCAAGGAGAATAACTTGTCAGGTTTAATTTTCTTAGTTTAAAACACACCAGATAAATTAAAACTTTATTTAAAAACTTTCATGCCTAAGAATATTTTAAAGACTGTATTTATTTTAGCTTAAAAGTTTTTAAAGCAACTGTTTTGATTTCTTTAGGAGGGTTTGCTGTAAAAAGGTATAGACAGTTATTACTTTACCTTACCTGCTGAATGACGTCACCTGGAGAATCAGGTTGGTGCTGACCAGATTGATGAGCTAACAGCTAGTTACAAATCAGCCAGGACCAAAGTGGATTTCTGCCGACCTAAAACATCTGCAGTCTAAATAAAATGTCATAGAGCTTCCTTATAAAACACTGTCATTTTCACTTGATGTGATTATTTACATATAATGTATGTTTTTTTACAGCGGCAGCAGCTAGCTGTTAGAACTCTAGACAAACCGCAGAATTTTGTAGGTCAGTCTAGCCACGCTCCATTCAAAAAGGACGGTCTATGGAGGATTGCCCTGCTGACTGATTTCCATAGTGATGAAAACATCACATTGTTCATTGCTCTGATTTGATAGTGTTGTCCAATCACCATGCAGAGACAGTTTGAAAGACAACCATAGATTTCACCCCACAACCAAGCTCTGTCTATTGAACGTGGCCAGACTACAGTATATATACAGACAGTACAGGCCAAAAGTTTGGAAACACCTTCTCATTCAATGTGTTTTCTTTATTTTCATGACCATTTATATTGGTAGATTCTCACTGAAGGCATCAAAACTACAAGGAGTGCAGAATTATTAGGCAAGTTGTATTTTTGAGGAATAATTTTATTATTGAACAACAACCATGTTCTCAATGAACCCAAACAACTCATTAATATCAAAGCTGAATGTTTTTGGAAGTAGTTTTTAGTTTGTTTTTAGTTTTAGCTATTTTAGGGGGATATCTGGGTGTGTAGGTGACTATTACTGTGCATAATTATTAGGCAACTTAACAAAAAACAAATATATACCCATTTCAATGATTTATTTTTACCAGTGAAACCAATATAACATCTCCACATTCCCAAATATACATTTCTGACATTCAAAAACAAAAACAAATCAGCGACCAATATAGCCACCTTTCTTTGCAAGGACACTCAAAAGCCTGCCATCCATGGATTCTGTCAGTGTTTTGATCTGTTCACCATCAACATTGCGTGCAGCAGCAACCACAGCCTCCCAGACACTGTTCAGAGAGGTGTACTGTTTTCCCTCCTGGTAAATCTCACATTTGATGATGGACCAGAGGTTCTCAATGAGGTTCAGATCAGGTGAACAAGGAGGCCATGTCATTAGTTTTTCTTCTTGTATACCCTTTCTTGCCAGCCACGCTGTGGAGTACTTGGACGCGTGTGATGGAGCATTGTCCTGCATGAAAATCGTGTTTTTCTTGAAGGCACTGGCCCTCCAGTGATGTTGCAGCTCTGAAATATGGCCAAACTGGTGGCAAGTGGCATCTTGGCTGCTGCACGCTTGACTTTTCTCAGTTCATGGGCAGTTATTTTGCGCCTTGGTGTTTCCACACACTTCTTGCGACCCTGTTGACTATTTTGAATGAAACGCTTGATTGTTTGATGATCACGCTTCAGAAGCTTTGCAATTTTAAGACTGCTGCATCCCTCTGCAAGATATCTCACTATTTTTGACCTTTCTGAGCCTGTCAAGTCCTTCTTTTGACCCAGTTTGCCAAAGGAAAGGAAGTTGCCTAATAATTATGCACACCTGATATAGGGTGTTGATGTCATTAGACCACACCCCTTCTCATACAGAGATGCACATCACCTAATATGCTTAATTGGTAGTAGGCTTTCGAGCCTATGCAGCTTGGAGTAAGACAACATGCATGAAGAGGATGATGTGGACAAAATACTCATTTGCCTAATAATTCTGCACTCCCTGTATGAATGAACACATGGAGTAATATACTTAACCAAAAAAAGGTGAAATAACTGAAAACATGTTTTATATTCTATTTTCATCAAAAAAGCCACCTTTTGCTCTGATTACTGCTTTGCACACTCTTGGTATTCTCTTGATGAGCTTCAAGAGGTAGTCACCTGAAATAGTTTTCCAACAGTCTTGAAGGAGTTCCCAGAGGTGTTTAGCACTTGTTGGCCCCTTTGTAAATGGTCATGGTCATGAAAATAAAGAAAACACATTGAATGAGAAGGCGTGTCAAACTTTTGGCCTCTGCTGTTCATAGGATGGCTTGCCATGCTAGCAAGCTGTAGCATTTCTTGTGCATCTGTGGGCATTTTCCTACCCTCCAATTAGCATAGCGGATAAGATTTTAATTATTCTTATTTTTTCCATAGAAACTTACACCGACATCTGTACCATGACTTAGGACATCTGCTGTGTTGCCATATATATATATATATGTGTGTGTGTGTGGCAACATTAATGAGAACCCAAAGATATCCTTAAATTATACCTGTACCCGTTCAGTGGATTACCTCTGTGTTGTACAAAGATTTGGTCTAAGTGTGCCTGCTTGTGTTTCAAACCGTGTTCACTTTTCAACTTGGACAACTGTCAAAGGTCATTTTTCAATTTTGTGGTTTGTGAAAAGATTAAGTTCCCTCAGAGGGCTCTGAGGGAGGAAAAAACTTTAAAAAGCTGCCCGAGAGTAAGTGCTGAGAGTGTATTCTGTGAATCCATTTGATGTAGAGTCTGAAAACATTTATCCAAGTTCCTTTTAGGAGGACTTAGATCCGTTTGTAATGACTAGAGTTGACGATGTTCCACTTTCAAAATAAAACATTTCAATATGGCCAAACGTGTTCCAGCTAAATTCTTTAAGTCAAAACTGTTATAATACTTCTCAGTGAGTTGGTTGCTGTTAGTGCTACCACCTGTCAATGCAAGCTTCACTATCCCTGCTGCTTCTGACCCAAGTGACCCTCCACCACAGTGGAGACCATGGACAGCTCCTTCAGAGGCAGACTGAGACATCCCAGATGTAAAACAGAAAGCTACAGTAGGTCATTCATCCCCTCTGCAGTAAGAGTGAATAACTCCTCAGTTTAACTGGTACTGGCATTATCCTGGTACACAACAACACTAATGCAGTACTCAATATGTGTTCAATACTTGTGGAATACCAAATGTACATTAGTATGTCTGTGTCCTTTATGCTGCATAGTTTCCTTTTTATTTGTTGTTTTGGTGGTTGAAGGTTACAATAATAGCGTATTGCTTTTGTGTGTTTACCTGTAATCCTGTTATTATTTTTCATCTTCCTTTTCTCTAAGTGTAAGTGCTGCGGTAGCAAGTGAATTTCCCTACTATGGGATTGATAAAGTCTAATCTATTCTGTTCTATTTGTTTTCAGCTGCAAGAGACTAAGTTAGCACCAAAGCTGGTTAAAGAGCAGGTTCACGGAGAGATGTGTAATACTTTTTCTATTCCACATGCATGCTAAATGAGAAACGGTTCCCTGACTCTACTTCCTGCATTAGCTGCCTAGAGAAAACAGACAGGGAAATGCTCAGGTCAGAACTCCTCCAGACTTGTTTTGTCTCCATAAATAACATCAACATTCCAAAGCAAACGGAGGCAGTGGAAGAGTTACATTACTGTTAGCCAATCAGAGGTGAGATGTTTGAATACATGAATATTACAGAGTAAGACTCCAGATCCTGTCATCTTCTGCTCCCATCTCCTCAGGCTAACTATACTTCCTGAAAAAAAAGTGCTAGAGTTTTTTTTCCCCTACGGAGAACAATTCAGAAGGCATTCGTTCATAAGAGAGACCACTGTAAATGTATTGTAAAAAATGAGTGTGTATGAATTAAATCAAAAGAACACTATTTCAGGAGAAGAACATCAAACCAGCAGTCAGACACAGTGTTGGTAGTATGTTGGTCTGGAGCTGCTTTGCTGCTTCAGGACCTGTGCTACTTGCTGTAATTGATTCAACCATGAATTCTGATGATTAGCAGAGTTGTTTAAAGTAAGTGGGCTATCACACAAGGCCAGGTTGGTAGCGTTTATATCTTTAGAAGTAGAAACTTTACAGAAGTTATTTCATTAGACACAAAAAGAGAAAAAGCTAAAAACAGAAGGAACAGCACTGTATGTTCGTTCACACGGAACTCTTAATGTGCACCAGGACAGAAAGCCACTCGAGTGATGTTAAGCAGAAGAATAAGCTCCGTGTCAGCGCTGTCTGGGTGGCAGAGATCCATCAGCAGCAGCTAATTAATGCTGTAACTCAGATTAAAGCTTGCTCACACTGACGATTGGCCACAAACTCCAAGCTGCCTCAGCCAAGTGGGCTCGCACACCTTTATCAAAGTTCCTAACCGCCTCCCTGCAGTTTATTTTCATTCAAACACCGCAAAATGAAAAGCTGCTTTTCTGTGACACTTTTATTTGCAAGCTGATTTCCTTCAAGCTGCTAAAGACAAAGAGTTACTGTATGTTTTCACATCTAGAATACACTTTCCAGGGTGACATGTTGTAATTTAGCTGCGCTATCTTTGTTTTGAAATCTGCGGTGGAGATCTAATTTTGCTTACAATGTCCTAATTCACCCAGAGGGAAACCACATCCATGACAGGTGCCTCCATGACGAGCCCAACCACACGACCAGAGCCAGGGAATAAAACAAAACAATCACCTCCACTAACAGAGGATTAGTTCATCTTGTGCCAAAACTATTTTTTCTTTTGTTTTGGCATGATCACGTCTGTGACGTTCTGCAAGTGTCTGTGCAAGTTAATGAAGAAGAACACAAACATCAGAAACCAATCAATCTCTCATCCAGGAACAGTTTGCACGCCTCCACATGTTAAGGAGGAGCTGAAGCAAAGAGAGGGAGATAATTCCTTATAGGTGTGTGTGTGTGTGTGTGTGTGTGTGCGTGCGTGCGTGCGTGCATGCGTGTGTGTGTGTGGTTAAACACTGAGGCTCAGAAATCACAAACACGTGGATTTCTGTAGAACGCAGCACAATACTTGCAGATGTCAGCATGCAAACAGAATCAGGATTACATGAATTTTAGGGGTGTGTGAGAATTGGTAGCCCCCCCACCCCCACCCCACCCACCCACACACACACACACACACACACACGCACACACTTGTGCTGAGGGTGTTGTGGTGAAGTCCCGTTCCTGCTCTGCGTTACCTCAGCAGCACAACGCCAGTACCCACAGTGCACTGCTGCAAAACCACATCAAGCTGAGGGAGTAAATCGCTGTGGCAGAGCGTGGGCCAAACATTTACTGAACACATATGCTGGTGGAACAAACGGGTGATAGAAGGATCCTGAATCCAAAGCCACGTGGCTTTACACCACTCTCACCAGCGCTCAGCACTTTCACTAAGACCAAAGCTTCATGAAGCACTTGTACGCATCCAGCAGCACTCGACCCAAAGTAAACAAACCTGGGGTCTCATTTATCAAACATTGCGTAGAATCCTTACTAAAACCATACTCAAGCTCAGCAAAACAAATGTACTTACGCCAAGTACCGGTAGGTTTGTGATCTATCAAACATGGAGTACGCACAGCTGCACGCAGTCTCCGCTTCATAAGTCAGAAACTATCTAGAAATGTTCTCAACTGCATTTTAGTCACATCCCGCCCTCACCTCGCCCACTTACTGCCACAAATAGTCAATGCAAAGTGCCTTGTGGATCTCATGCATATACATAAGCTGGCTGTTGCAGCGCTCCGCCAATGACGATGGCGACCGTAGATCAAGGAAGCTCAATTTCACAGAAGCAGAAGTTGAGGTACCTGTGGGTGAGGTGGAGAAATGAAAGGAAGTGCTTTTGCAAAACAAATAAGAGAAAATCCACGGCTGAAGTCGTCAATGTTGTGAATTCTTCAGAGAGATCTGTGGCGGATATTAAAAAAATGGTCCAATCGGGATTCGATCCCCAGTCACCAACCAGTCAGCCAAACAGAGATCTCCCTTGTCCAAGTAGCCAGGACACATGATCAATCGGGTCACAGTGACAGGACACACACTGTCACAGACGCATGACATTCTGTCTCAATCTGTCCCCCCGCTGATATTCTGCATCCCGTATTCTGCGCTTCAGGTTGTGTGTGTAAGTGTGCGCGCATGTGTGTGTGTGTGCGCGCGCACGTGTGAGTGTGTGGGGTCTTGTTCTGTGTGAAAACGAAGCGGTACAAGTGATAATGCTGCAGGATTGCATAATTGTATCCTTCTCAGCAGCAGCAAAGCAGGTGCTCTCCATGTCCAACATGTGCGTAAGCCAGGTCCTTAGTCAACTTAAAGTTGCGCACATTTTTCCGCTAAGTTTTCTTTCATACATCCCAAAGTTTGCGTGGAAAGTTGCTTACGCAGTTTTGTGACCCCGTTTTGTACGTAAGCAAGCTTGATAAATGAGACCCCAGAAAGGCAAACCCTTTATTCAGCTTCAGAAGAGGCTGAGCATCACCTGAAGCACAGAAACATGTTTGTCCCTGCCTCTCACGAGAGTATGCAAACCTGTCTTACAAGCTAATGTTCAAAGGTACAATTTTGGAGCTAAATTCATTTCAAATGAGGCTTTTTACAGACTCAACACTCAAAAAACAATGCAGTAAATTAGCTGCACTTATCGTGTCTTCTAGAGATCAACAACTCCCCAAGGTGCTTCACATCAGATCCTGTCATTCACCCACACACACGTTCACATGCTGGTGGTGATGAGCTTCACAGCTGCTCTGAGGCACACTGACAGAAGGCTGCCATACACAGGCGCCATCAGTCCCTCCGACCACCACCAGCAGCAGGCAGGGAGAGTTAAGTGTCTTGCCCAAGGACACAACCACTGCGACAAAGCAGGGCTCGAACCTGCAACCCTCTGGTTACAGGGCGGTCACTCAACCCCTCTGCCACTGTTGTAGGCATCATCCAGATGGGGTGGATGATGTTAAATCATTAATTGTATTGAGGATAAGATCTTTGTAACTTTCTGTTTTTATAAATCTTTTGTTATAGTTTTGTTTCTTTTAGTTTTGTTTTTATAATACAAAACTGTAAGAAGGAAAATCAAAAGTTACAAATCTGATAAAAAATTGTGATTTTAAAGTTTAAATTAAATAAGATTCAGTACTTCTGACATTGCAATAGGGATGTCTGATGAAAGAAAAGACATCTCAAAGCTGGGGTACGTAATTTCAAATGTTTCTAAGTAAAAATGCTTAAAGCTGACTATCTGAACCTGTTCTAGGTCATCTTTCTGAGTTTATTTTGCTTAAGTCCCTTTTCCTGGCCTCTACAGCTAAATAAATGCTATATGTGAGCCTAGAACCTTGACCAATGCTAGAAGAAGAAGAAATACTAAGTAATTTACTGTGTTTTAGAGAATTGTAAACAAAAACATTTTGTTTACGTAAAAGAAATAACAGTGCAGAAAATTATTTACCATAGGCTAACATGGCGTTAGCTTGAATGCTAACTCAACATGCATTTAACAAATGTCAGTCTGTAAGCTTCAAACTAACTGTGGAAGAGGAGGGAGTGGAATGAAAAGATATTTTCTTTTGTGTATTGGAGCTAAATATTAGCGTAGCGTTCAACCATGCCCTACATTGGACTGCCGTGTTAGCTTTCTCTAATGACTCCGCTGTCCCTGTACCTGCACAGTATGGGGAGTGGCTTTCACCTCCCCCAGGAGGGGAGATGGAGCTATAGCCGTTCAAATTTCAACATCTCCTCGTCCTTTCAAAGAGGTCACACTTCGGGCATTTTGCTTTTGATTCAACAAACAGACACTAGGGGGTGCTAAAAGCTAGCCAAAACTACCCAGCACACGTTCTGCTGCTGGCTCTACGGTAGGGTCGGGAAGGGGAGCGGGGCATGACGCTTAGCCTGGAGGGTGGGCAAGCAAAGCCTGGTGGGCCGCCAGGCTTATAAAGCGCTGGGGGAAACCCTGCTGTTTAATATAACCAGCATTTGCCAGTTTTATATCCTTATTTATTAGTGTACTACTAATGAATGCCTCCAGAAATATTTTCCACCCAAATGTCATTGCTTCTACATTCCTCCACATAACATGTGAATAAAAGTGCATGTTTTCAGTCATGCACAAGTAAACTTCATATTGCAAAAACCTAAGAAAGTCCTGGAAGCTTTTGCCTTGGAGTAAAATTAACCTTTAAAAAGCTGAGCTTAAATATTACTTTACGTTGGCGTACAAAAACATGTAGGTGCGTTTCCAGAAGACAAATTGTGTGTTTAATTGTGCAGACCACTACTCTTTTCACCTCTTGTTAAATGTGAAGCACAGCTGCCAAGTCGGTGTGTGGCTGAGCTACGGGCCTCTCTTGTTCTTCAAGCTGCTGCCATGGCCACTAAACACTCCCCACCTCAACCTCAATTAATCCCAACTCTGACACTCTTCCAGAAAGCAGAACCACTTTGGCTCTTGTTCACTCTCAAGTCCCACAAGAAGACATTTAAAAAAAGCCGTGATTGTTGTTGCCTTATGTGGAATCAAGTGTGTAAACGGCAAAGACAATCCAGGCGGAACAAAACATCCATCAGATGAGAAGTGTCAAAATAAAAAAATCACTTTGCACAAATCCATGAAACACGTGAGGACAGACTAAGTAGACGTGTCCTCTCATTGGGTCTTGAGTCATTGCTGCAAAGTGACTCTAATAGTGGTCATTAACAACCACTTAGCTGCACAAACCCTAATATCCAGACTGTTCTGGGTGGTTTCAGCCCTTAATGTGGCTCAAAGCAACAATCGGTGTATCCTGGATCGCTCTGTCAGTTAAGTGGTTCACAGGACAGGAGGAAGAGGAGCTTTAGAGTGAGGTAGAGACATCCAGAGATGGTCCAGGTGAAATTAAAACCATTCAGTTAGCAGTTGGAACCATCAACATATATACTGGACAATGGGTTTCCATAGATTCCAAAAATACGTTTTTGAGCTAAAATGGGAGGTGGCCACCACCGCCATTTTGAATGTGTCACAGGTTCCATCAAGCCCAGACAATTCCAAAAAAGGGAAAAGAGGTGGAGCTGAGGGTGGGGCTGTAAGGCTGGGATCAACTGACGACACCAGTCGAACTGAAGCGATGTAGCTACAAGCTATCCCCAAAGCTAACGCGGAGGTGGGAGCTAAGCTAATGGAGGTAGCAACCTAGCTACAACCAGAGTTAACTGTGCACAACACCAGAGCTTCTGAGTCAGAGATACGCCGGGCTGACCGCTGGGTAAAACCGGGTGGAACACAGAGGTCTCCCGAGACCTCCACAAGCCGGCAGCCGCGCAGCAGACAAGCGCTGCTGCGATCGGAGATGTGCAGAGCTGCCGCTCGGGAGAATCGAGTGGAAAACATCGGTATCCATCGGAGAGCTCCACAAGCCGGCAGCCGCGCAGCAGACAAACGCCGCGGCTATCAGAGATGTGCAGAGCTGCGGGGAGGGGACCATACCGATAGTCGGAACCCAGCTCCACCAACATGTTATATTTCAACCCATTTTCTAAAGTGCAGCATTATGTTAAATGCACTGGGTTTTACCCTATTACATTTAAATTTCATGGTTAAACAGTACATATTAAAATCTAAGCTCAGCTCGGCAGTGACCTAAAATACATAAATATAATTTTACTTACCGAAAAAAAATGAAGTGGAGACTCCTTGGACCCTCTATTAGTGCAATTAATGCCACAGCAAGTCATTTTGTCCAAAAATTGCACAAATAATATCAAAATGAATACACAAACGCTACAAATAATGGTCTAAGTTCAGAGATTGAAAATCGCGGAACAGTTTTCAGGCGAGGCCGAGGCTCAGACTGAGGCCTTTCCACGGAGCTAGCTCTGCGGTCACGTGGGTCTGATGCTCATTAATTATTCAGAATTTTAGGCTTTTAATACACTTAAACAGAAGAGTGGCAAAAAATTCACCCCCCTCAGAGTTGTCATGAGTGTAAACTAGATCTATTAAACCTAATACATGTTTTGGAACCAGGCTGTAAACATGTTTATTTCTGCTGTGAAATTGGTATTTTTAACAAGGGGATTTGCTCGCTGCTGACACCAGCCCCTAGTGGATGAGGGCGGAACTGCAATTTATTTCACTTCCGCATTGGCCTCACTTTCAGACCCAAATTGTGGGGACTTGGTTGGAACACAAGTGACTCCCTACTGAGCTAACATGCTAATGTGAACTTACTGGGTCTTCTGGCTTTTGGAGGGGTTCTTCAGAAAGGTGATCTCGTCGAATCAGAGTGTATTCCCTGATGAACACTGCATCCCCATCACTGGCCCACACGACAACCTGAAACATGAGGACGATCAATAAAATTCTCTAAATGACTCCATCCAGGTCCGTTGGTTAAGCATCTGCCTTCAGTCCTACCTCTAGGGATGAACCCGATACATTTCTCATGACCATTTCTGTTTTCTTCGTGTTGTAAAGCTCTGGTCCTTTATTTATTCACACGTACACACACACACTCATCTGTACAAGTGCAATAGATGACTACTACATCTGCATCTCTACAAAAATCATTTTAGGATAAATGGCAGCATTTTCTCATTTGTTATTCAAAAGGACCCAGGTTATTAAACCATTAATGTCATTATCACTGTATGTTTGATCATTAACAGCTGTAAAATAGTCTCTATTGTAAAATATAAAATCTTTATTTATATTTTCCATGCACTTGCAGACATACCCTAAACACTGTTTCTTCTTTTTAACCTTTCTTTTCCTCTACCAGGCTTAATACATTTTACAAATACGTTGTATATTTTCCTTATAAAACATATCCACAACAAAGATGGGTCTTACAGTTTAAAAATGTGCCATAGCTAGTTTAAAGCCATCATAGCTTAAGCTAGCTATGGACGAATGGGATGAAAAGTGATTGACACGTTTGAAAACTCATTAAGATCAGTTGTTTTATTAAGTGGCTTTATTTCCCACCAGCACCTGGTGGCAACACTCTGACGACAGCTACTGTAGTTATAACCATGTTAAATAGGCAAAGGTGCAGTTTTATTCTTTTTCATGCCTTTTAACAACATTTTAACATAGTGTGGCTGTAAATATATTGTGGAGAGTAAAAGAAAGAAAATAATTAAAGTGGTTTTCTCACATCTGTCTAAAAACCTCAGCCAATAACACGGCTCGGTCCCAAACCACCAGAGTCCCAAAAGGAAAAACAGCATTTGCAGTCATGGACAACAAAAGACATTTGGACCTGGAAAACGATGACTGCTGTTTAGCGCGCTCTGGTTTCCTCTGGTAATGTAGGATCCGGTATCAGTCAGACGTGGCCTAGGGATGATAGCTGATGTGAGGGGTTAAAGTTCCATGACTGTGTTTGCATTTAAAAGCTAACTTGTTTTGCAGATTTGCTATTGCAGCTTTAAAGATTGTTGTTTTTGCAAGAAATAACACGCCCACTCAGAAACGTCCTTATTGTTATTATTTAAATCATGCATCTTTCATACTGCAAAAAAGCTGCAGGTTCTGGAGGACTTTACATTGCAAGACATCTGATACCATAAGATGTAGAGATACACGTGTTCATGGAAGATTGGTGGGGAGAAGTGTAGAGGGAATCTCAGATAGGGCCCATTAGCAGCATGGCAGGGCCCGCATTCTAAAGGATGCACTAATTCACGGCACAGAGACCTTCAGATGCACTACACGGGTCATAAACAACATGTAATGAACCGGGGTCAACTGCCTGCCTCCTGGGCTTGTGCTAAGTAGTGCAAATCAGGAGCAAAGAATGTAGATTTGGGGGGGGGGGGGGGGGGGGGGGGTCTTGAGGTCGTTCACATCGTTCAAGGTTGCAGATTTATAGTTACAGGGCAAAACCCCACGTTTCTAAGCAACTACAGACAAACTTTACTCTTTGTGGATAGGTCACAGAACTAAAAAAGACCTATCAATGGTCTTAAACCAAACAACCTGCCAATTGAGGCTTGTAAGACATAGGATTCTTCTTTGATAGACACCAGAATGGGAAGTGTTGAAGCACATCTAACATTTTATTTGAAGTGCCTAGCATGAAGACAAGAAAACTGACCAATCTACATAAAAGTAGCAGCATGTGGGGTCTGCAGATCAGGAAAGACATGAAAACTCATACCTGTGAGAACACAGCGAAATGCAAGGATGGAAATGTAATACAGCAAGTGTTTCCCAATAATCTCCAAACGGCAGAAAAATAAATTACTGTTACGAGAAATCAAAACACAAACTACTACTGAGTGTCTGGGTGTATAATAAAATCCCTCCCGACATGCTCAGCGTTGCAATGAAGCGTGGCTTCTCTGCTACGGATGCTGACAATGAAAATGTTGCACTACCACAAACCAGGGTTCAAGCAAATATAAGTCAAGCATGCAAACGTTAGGAAAAGTTCTGCTAATGTGTCAGCTAAGATGTTCAGAAACCAACTTAGGGGACCAGATGTCTTTGCTCAAGGCTAAGTTGAGGCCGGAGTGAGATGAATATATGTGGTTTCGCTTTTTCTATCCCTCAGGAGATTTTTTCCTCTTTTTCCCCCCCGACCTTAGAAATTATTTTCTCACAAACCTTCAGCAGATCTGTTATTCGATTTATTTTGAAATGTGCATCCATGCTCCTTATAAATCTTTGCTGGAGAGTTTGCAGGTTAATGGTGCGTGACCACACTTTTCTCTCACTAGAGTCTTAAAATCTATGAAAGTCCTTTTGCTAAGAAAACGACTCAGCTGTTCAGCGCCAATGTCAAACGTCCTGAACACCACAAATTACTGACACAAGTATTTACTTAAAACCTTTCACTTTATGCTGCAAAACCAATCTAAGAACAAGCTCAATTGAACTAAAGCTCCCTCTAGTGGCTGGCTGCTAAACTTATTTTAAGTCTTGCTCCAAAATGTAAAATAAAATAGATCTTTCTGACTTAAAAGTATAAAATATATTTCACATTTTATTTACAATTTTTAACAGTAAATTCATGATCACATTTTTCATTGCTTACTTTTAAATTCATTTTTATTCAGCAAAATACTGAATCACGCAACTAAACTACTTCTGACATGAAAAAACAGCATAAAAAACAGCATATAACAATGTGAGCTAAATGACATTTTTGATTACATTTTTTATCAGCTTAAGCATTTTTATAATAGACTGAATGTGCCCTTTAGATATTCCAGGCTCCTTTTAAAGAGACAACGTGTATTTTTACCATTAATCTCTGGAAATATCTGAATTGTGGTAAAATATATATCTAAGATGCCCAGTTGTTGAAAAATATGCTTCGTAACATATAACCATAAAAATTGTCTCCAAAGTACATAGGGCATGGGTCTAGTGTCTTTGGAGGATGCCACATTAGACGCCATGTTTCCTTCTGGTCGATGACATCACACTAGATGACTGGAAGTTACGTTACCACATTCAAAAACATGTAGGCAGCAAGAAACATGAATTAAAAACAAAACTGCTAAACTCTTTCCAAAATGTGTAAGAACAGAATCAAAAAGAGATGTAATATATTTTGGCCGAGCAGTTTTGCCGGAGTATGATGACGTCATCGGCAGGCGTAGAACTCCGAGCACATCCGTGACCTACAGTAAGTGGAAGCCGCGGTCACGGAACATCACGTGACATGGGAGATAACATTATATTTTATACGTATTAGTTTCAATATAAATGTATAACGTGCCTTTTACTTTTTAAATTGTGTATATATTTATTAAATTAAAAATATAAGTGAGTTACTACCCGCTAGCCACCGAAGCTGCAACTACTAAGCAACTAACCAACAATAGAAAACTACTTTAGATCTAAAAACTATATTTTTTTTAATTAGCGGACTTACTTTTAAACTTGAAAATTGTCCCTGAAGTAGCTGCCGGCTTCTGATCCGCCGTCTTTTTGAAAATACAGCGGTGTATTGTGGGTCATTTTTGACCAAGGCTAGGCTACAAGACACCTCCCGTGTATCCTTGCTCAGCTAGCTAAATGGCTAACAAACGGAGAGCACACGCCTTGGTAGATCATGAACACTGGAACCGATTGGAACGCGTCTTGGCGGCTCCCGATGACGTATCTCCTAAGCAATCGGGGCGGGGCCAAGACATCAAGGCAAGGTTCCTTGGCATTGAGAAACACCCTTCACCTATTCAGCTGTACTGCTCCTTTAAGGATTCTGAGTTCTACAAACTGTCTGAATTACTAGAGTGTCTATCAGCTATCACCAGCTGGCTAGAAGATAACTTCCTTCAGTTAAACTCTGAAAAGACTGAATGTCTGATCATTGCCCCTGAAAGCATGGTTCCCCTTATTAGTCTAAAACTTGGTCATTTATCCTCTGCCGTCAAGACAAACTTAAGATACGGAAGTTCTGATAACACCTCATTCACACGTAGGTTTCATACATCATATCTAGTTCCATCCATCACAGTAAATGTTAAACTGGTCATGTTTTAATTGTTGGTAAAATAAATTCTTACTTTTATAAACCTGACAGTTTTCTGAATCAAAACGAAGTGTGTACAATCCCCTAATATAACACCGTAAAGACCAAGCAGGGTTGATATTCTATATTTAGATAGAGTGTCACAGCTTATTGGTCATAAGTAGAGGTAATATAAATTGAGCTCTTAAAGCACCAAATTCTCAATCCTTACATTACTGTAACACACTCTTCACAGGTTTTAACAAAAAGCCCTTGACCGCCTTCAGTTGGTCCAGAACTCTACAGCGAGGCTCCTAACTGGAGCAAACAGAAGAGCTCACATCACTCCTATTCTAATGTCTCTGCACTGGTTACCCATTAACTTTAGAGATCATTTTAGAATCCTGATTATAACTTTCAATGTTCTACATGGTCAAGCTCCTCCCTATATTACTGAACTGTTAAAGCCTTACCCAGGCTTTCCACGGGAGCCGTCAGCAGCACGTTACTGCAGCAGCACGTCTTGCTCGCGTAAGCTGCTGCTTGGCCCTTCCCACGAGACGCGAAGCAGCAGGGGAGCAGCTGTCACCGACAGAGCACGAAGTCACACGAGTGACTTCGTCAGTAAACACAACAACAAGCAGGAGAAAACTACAACATGGTTTGTGTTTTATGTTCTGTCAGTTTTATAATCGCCAGTACGGACCTGAAAAACAAAGGAGACCGCTAGCTAGATGATAACTTCTCACGGGGCCGCACAGTTAGTAACCTTTTTTAAAGTAAAGCAACCGGAAGGCAGTACGTTCTTTATTCTGAAAATCTCGGGAGCTTCTCTCAATTTCCGCGTCCGATTTCCTGTCTTTCCTTCCCCAAAAATTGACCCATTTCAGAGGCGTCGCGCGTAGAAAATAGAACCGGCACGTAAAGGCCGCGACATGCTGCTCCTGAGACGCGGCCGACTCGCGCTGCCGACGGCTCCAGTGGAAAAGGTTCTGTTGACCACAACGGTTCCTATCAACAGCTATGACGTGCTGCTGCAGTAACGTGCTGCTGACGGCTGCTGTGGAAAGCCGGGGTTATGCTCCAACCTAGCCCTCAGGTCCACACACCAGAACCTTCTAGAAGTTCCACAGACCAGATATAAAAGTCGAGGTGATCGCTCCTTCCAGACTGTTGCACCCCGACTCTGGATTGATCTTCCTTTATCCTTACGCAGTATTGACAGTCTGGACACTTTTAAAAAACAGCTAAAGACCCTTTTATTTAAAGCTGCTTTTAACTAAACCTTTCATTTTCTTATTTTTAACTCAAATTTTTTATCTTCAATCTGTTTATGAACATTTATATTATGACTTTATTTTCCTGATGTTAACCAAATTTTGTTTTGAGAGCACTTTGATTTTATGATGTTAATCTATTTATGATTTTATGACATTGTTTTATTTTATTTTGATCTATGTCAAGCACTCGGTGATTCTATGTCTGTGATAAGTGCTATATAAATGCTTCTGTCTGTCTAGATTTCTAGGCTATCAAAATCTACTTTTGTGTGTGTGTGTGTGTGTGTGTGTGTGTGTGTGTGTGTGTGTGTGTGTGTGTGTGTGTGTGTGTGTGTGTGTGTGTGTGTGTGTGTGTGTGTGTGTGTGTGTGTACCAGAAAGGATCAGGGTGAAAGTTAAAACATGTCTCCAGACCAGTGAGTCATGAACCTCTGGAGTGCTCGGGTTTCAAAGAACATTTCTTCATCAGCGAAACAGAAGAGGAAGTGAACTCAGGGGAAAGTCGGTTCTTCAAAAGCAGATAATCAACAGAAATAACATCCAACCTGATACTATAATGAAGCTCGTCTGTAGCAGGGTGCCAGCTTCCTGTTTGGGTAGGACCTGCATAGAATGAGTGACATTTCTTGTGCCACACAAGTTCAAATCCCTATGCTTCTTGTTCCACCACTTCACATTAATAAGATCCAATATTTAGACAAGGATACCTAGTTAAATAATGGCTCTTGTCTTAATCTAACCTGGGAGGATAAAAAAACATTTTTGCTAATTTCTGTAAAGTGGGACTTCGGGGGGTTTGTACTTAATGCTTTTTTAAGGAAGTAACACTGTGCCCAGTTTTCCTCTCATTTTGTTATTTTTGCACACGGAAAGGAGAAAAATGTCTTTTCCCCTAATTCTTCGACCACATCTTAAGTCTTTAGAAAATTATTTTACCTTGTTGAAAAAAGCATGACTATGAACACTCATTTTAAATTATGGCTGCACAAAACACAAAAATGCACCATCTTTGCAATATCAATGTGTGTGATATTACTATTGCAGAGGGCTTGCAATAAATCATTGGGATGAACTGCATAAATATGCTGCTGGCCATCACTAACGCCCGGAACACACCAGCTGCGGAGCGCCGCGAAGCGGATCACTCACGGAGTTTGCCCGCTGCCTGTTGCTGCCCTATTCACATCAGGCGAGAATTTCCGACGAGCACTTCTGCTCACGCCTACTGTTTTCCAAACAAATGCCCTTACTTGTAATCAATAAGTAATCACTTTAAGGACTGATCAAGAACTATTAGGGCCTTTGTGGCATTCCCACACCTTAAGTAACATCCTGAATGCTAAAATAAAGAAAAGATGTTTTACGGTTCAGAAACTCACAGATCATTTCTCACACGCTCATGACAAAACCGAGACTCACACTCCCTTATTTTTGATGGATTCTTTAGTTATCTAGTGTGCTTCCTGAGGCACTCTTTTAAAGATATACCCAGATTATCCCCCCCTGTTTTTTGCTGCCAGAATTCTCTCACTTTGATTTAAATTTCCCAAGTGCAGTCTGTCATGAGGAGATGTGGAGAAGAGTGGCAGGGAGCTCAGCTCATCCACACTGCTGCAATCTTCAACTCCCACCACGACTCATCTGGAACAGCACAAGAAATGAGAAGCCTTAAGGGGAGCGAGGAGAAACATCCACTTTCTGTAGATGGAAAACATTTTCTGGCACTGTCATCACATCCTCTTGCATTCATGCTCTGCCTCTCTTGTGTTATAATGTCTCATAATGATGAGTGGCACCTTTTTGATGCAGGAGAAGTTTCTCTGACAAACCCTTTCTCATGAAGCAGCACATTCAATTATAGTTTGATCAATTTCATACCGAAACTGGATACTGATTTAATACATTATGCAGATTATTTTTCACCAATCAATGAGAAAAAATATTATATTTTATACATTGGGATAATAGTTGTTGCGTTTGTCTGCCTTTACAACCAAAGCATCATACTGAACGGACGTCAGAAAAAATACATTTACGTCAACAAAGAATGTTGTTGTTACATGACTCCTTCACTTATCTAATAAACCTGATAAAGAAAGTTAGTCTGGCGTAAGTCTCAATAAAAACAAGACTTTGCCCACTGAACTCTCTCGCCAGTGCTGCTGCTGCTTACTGTGAAACACCAGGAATGAACAAGATTAGCATAAAGCTCAGATGTAAAAGACTTATTTCAGCTCAGCAGAAAATCTCAAAATTTTAAGTGCAAAGGTTGAAAGGCAGCAGAGCATCACAAAGTGTGCTTCAGTTTAGGGTAATTTACTTCATACTGTCATTCTTAAAGCTAAACCAGGATTCTGTTCAGCATCCCTCATGATCCTGGAGCAGCTCGTCAATAAAGTGCAATTGGGAGTTCCCTTCAGGAGCAGTGGCGGCGCCAGGGGGGCGCTATAGCTACCCCATGATTAGTCATTGCACCCCCTTAGCACCCCCAAGTAAATATTAGATTTTTTTTTTTTACAATTTAATTTCAATTTAACGTGTGGATGTGATAATATTTAACATAAAAAACAAAAATAATCAGTAAATTATCATATAGATAGTAAAAACTTAAACCAAAACAGGAAACTGAGGTTAACCTTTGACCTCATTTTCCATCTGTGAACGAGTGAAAGGTAGAGCTAGTGGTAAAATGGATTGGTTTTGGTTGCCCAAATTTCCACAGGTTCAGTCAGAAACGAGTGAATCTTTGGAAGTGATCTCAGACCCACAAAAACCTACGGATCTGGATGAAGAGAGTCAACCCTCAACCGCCGCAGCAGTCAAGGGTTTTGTTGCTGGAGATGCTAACACTAACGTTAGCTAACCTTGCAGCACTATAGATGGTTTTCTGTGTGGCTGTATGTGTTTATGATTTCATGGAAAAGTCAGCGATTGTTCATATGTTTATGATGTATATTAATGATTGTGTCAGGTGTTGTTGAGGTTTGGTGCACGCATGTGTATCTGCTAGTGTTGAAGGTGTTTTGGAGAACAATAGGTACGCATGACCACTTCCATCATGGCACCCTCAATAAAAAGACTAGCTCCTTCACAGCACCTGCAGAAAAAAAATTTCTGGAGCTGCCACTGTTCAGGAGTAGGACTAACAGTAATTGTTAGCATTGAGACATAAAACTGTGCTACTGGAGTCCCTCAGGGATGTGTGTTCAGTGCATTGTTTTTACTCTGCTGTCACAAGAAATGGTAAATGGCCTGTATTTAAATTGTGTTTTCTAGGGTTCTACAACCCCCCAAGGTGGTTTACAAAACAATTGGTCATTCACCCACGCACACACACATTCACACACTGGTGGGGATGAGCTACATTTTAGCCACAGCTGCCCTTGGGGCACACTGACAGAACCAAACACAGGAACCACTGGTTCCTCCACCAACCACCATCAGGCAAGGTGGGTTAAATGTCTTGCCCAAGGACACAACAGCAGAATTCTTTGCCGGGAAGAATCCTACAACTGTCCGATTACAGGACAACCCACTCAGCCTCCTGAGCTACTGTTGCCATAAGAAATAAAGCACTGACAGCTTCATAACAAACTAGAAGATTAGAACTGCTAATGATGCAACCGTGGTGTACAAAAGGTTGATCATCATTCTCTACTCCACCCCTGAACATCAGCTTTCTTAAGAATAAGGACGAATGAACTAATTTTCAAGGGGATTGACATTACTGAGGATCTTTTCTGAACTTTTAATGCCACACGTTAAGGGATTCAAGCGTGATAAAATAATACAGTGGGGCAAAAAAGTATTTAGTCAGCCACCGATTGTGCAAGTTCTCCCACTTAAAATGATGACAGAGGTCAGTAATTTTCATCATAGGTACACTTCAACTGTGAGAGACAGAATGTGAAAAAAAATCCATGAATTCACATGGTACGATTTTTAAAGAATTTATTTGTAAATCAGGGTGGAAAATAAGTATTTGGTCACTTCAAACAAGGAAAATCTCTGGCTCTCACAGACCTGTAATGTCTTCTTTAAGAAGCTTTTCTGTCCTCCACTCATTACCTGTATTATGGCACCTGTTTGAACTCATTATCTGTATAAAAGACACGTGTCCACAGCATCAAACAGTCAGACTCCAAAACTCCACTATGGCCAAGACCAAAGAGCTTTCGAAGGACACCAGGAAAAGAATTGTAGACCAGCACCAGACTGGGAAGAGTGAATCTACAATAGGCAAGCAGCTTGGTGTGAAAAAATCAACTGTGGGAGCAATTATCAGAAAATGGAAGACATACAAGACCACTGATAATCTCCCTCGATCTGGGGCTCCACGCAAGATCTCATCCCGTGGGGTCAAAATGATCATGAGAATGGTGAGCAAGAATCCCAGAACCACACAGGGGGACCTGGTGAATGACCTGCAGAGAGCTGGGACCACAGTAACAAAGGTCACCATCAGTAATACACTACAACGGCAGGGAATCAAATCCTGCAGTGCCAGACGTGTTCCGCTGCTGAAGCCAGTGCATGTCCAGGCCCGTCTGAAGTTTGCCAGAGAGCACATGGATGATACAGCAGAGGATTGGGAGAATGTCATGTGGTCAGATGAAACCAAAGTAGAACTTTTTGGTATAAACTCAACTCGTCGTGTTTGGAGGAAGGAGAATACTGAGTTGCATCCCAAGAACACCATACCTACTGTGAAGCATGGGGGTGGGAACATCATGCTTTGGGGCTGTTTTTCTGCTAAGGGGACAGGACGACTGATCCGTGTTAAGGATAGAATGAATGGGGCCATGTATCGTGAGATTCTGAGCCAAAACCTCCTTCCATCAGTGAGAGCTTTGAAGATGAAACGTGGCTGGGTCTTCCAACACGACAATGATCCCAAACACACCGCCCGGGCAACAAAGGAGTGGCTCCGTAAGAAGCATTTGAAAGTCCTGAAGTGGCCTAGCCAGTCTCCAGACCTCAACCCCATAGAAAATCTGTGGAGGGAGTTGAAAGTCTGTGTTGCTCGGCAACAGCCCCAAAACATCACTGCTCTCGAGAAGATCTGCATGGAGGAATGGGCCAAAATACCAGCTACTGTGTGTGCAAACCTGGTAAAGACCTACAGTAATCGTT
The DNA here is from genome assembly GCF_043380555.1 of Nothobranchius furzeri. NCBI lineage: Eukaryota > Metazoa > Chordata > Actinopteri > Cyprinodontiformes > Nothobranchiidae > Nothobranchius > Nothobranchius furzeri. The sequence goes on along the minus strand of NC_091742.1, from coordinate 73,201,628 downwards.
TGACCTCTGTTATTGCCAACAAAGGTTATGTTACAAATAGGGCCGGGACGACGCGTCAACGTAATCGATTACGTCGACACGTAAAATACGTCGACGCAAATAATTTGCGTCGATGCGTCATCACGTTCAAAAACAAACATGGCAGCGGCGAGTAGTGGCAACATGAGCGGGGCAGTCGACTTAAATCACTCAACCCGAACTCGCAGTTCAAATGTATGGGACTATTTTAACGGAAAAGGAAGCAATTCAGTCGTTTGCTGGCTGTGTAAAGTGGAAATGGCCTATCATAAAAGCACGACGGCTATGCACCAGCACCTCAAATGAAGGCATCCAGGAGCAGCTTCAGCAAACGAAAAAACACCGTAAGTTTTCAACTTTTTTTTTACTAACGCTGTTTTATAACATCCAAACACTCCCACGTAGCCATGCACTAACTCACACACACAAGCAGACCCACTGCTGCCACGCTGCTTAGCAGTAACATATAGCAGCAACTGTTATCTGTTTTGTTGGTTTTTATTTGTGGCTCATGATGGCCAAATGAGTCGGAATACACACGTGCTGATTATGAGAATTGGCCAGAGCTGAAAATGTGGGACAGCGCTAATTGTCCGCAGTAAAAATGTTAACAAAGACAATGTATCACCTGCTAAATGTAGCCGTCATGGACATTATTACAATATTGTTGAAGTGCTTGCAAAAGCAAAGTGACAACGGACTCTTGATTGTCAAGTTTAATGCCTCATCCTGTTTGAACGTTAGCTTGTTGATCTTATAGATCTAAGTTGCACCATCTAATGACTACAAAAATGTGCAGCATTTTGTGTTAAAAACCTCTTTTTAAACAAATCTTATAGATTAAATATTTTGAGAAAACACTGAATTACAGATCTTCAAATTATTATTTTGATATTATGCTTTCTACATAAATATTTTGTAATAATTTTAATTCATCTGTGTGTTGTCTGTGTGATTTATGTTTTCAGGAACAAACAGAAAAGTCTGGAGGACTACTGTCAGAAAAGAACGCCCTGCACCCCCCAGGAGGTGGCTGTACTTACTGAAAGCGTCCTATCTATGATTCTGAAAGACATGAGACCACTTGCTGTGGTTGAGGGTGAAGGATTCAAAGAAATGCTGACCACTTTTCAACCAGGTTACACTCTGCCTTCTAGGCGCCATTTTACAAGCATGATGGAGAGAAAGCATCAAACTTCAGTTGAGAAACTAAGGAACGAACTAAAAAAGGCCTCATCCAAAATCTCCTTTACCACTGATGCTTGGACAAGTCTAGTCACAGAGTCCTACTTAGGTTACTTATGTTAGATTTTGTTTGTTAAAAGACGCCATTGCTGCTATTTATATATATTTTTTTGTTATAAATTCTCCTAGATTTATATGAATAGTTTGCACAACATATGATTTTTTGTTAAATGTTATCTCTAACGTAAGATTGTACTACTATTACAACAACTTTATTTTTGAATTTTTTAATTAAAATGTGTTCAAATGAAGAAATTTGCATTTATTTCACTGAGATACATAAATTAGTAATAATCAAACTGCTATACAAGTAAATAATTGGGAAATAATCAATAATTTAATCTAATCAAATTAACAAATTAATCGTTAGATTAATCGATGCATCAAAAAAATTATCGCTAGATTAATCGATTACAAAAATAATCATTTTGCCCAGCCCTAGTTACAAAGTATTGAGTTGAATTTTTGTTGTTGACCAAATACTTATTTTCCACCCTGATTTACAAATAAATTCTTTAAAAATTCTACCATGTGAATTCATGGATTATTTTTTCACTTTCTGTCTCTCACAGTTGAAGTGTACCTATGATGAAAATTACTGACCTCTGTCATCATTTTAAGTGGGAGAACTTGCACAATCGGTGGCTGACTAAATACTTTTTTGCCCCACTGTATAACTATAAAATATTCCTAACACAAGTTTTAGGGCAAGCTAAAATGTAAAACATGTATTAATTCAGCGCACAAAACCTCATGTAAGGTTGAAATTTCAATCAGTGGCAGAATTACGTAATACGTGTTTTTTCTTATACTGGAAAAATTTTTGAAAAAAAATCAACTCAGCAATTTTAAATGTTTAATTTGGTCTAAACTTCTATCAATAAAAATAGAAACATTAAAAGATGCTCTAACAAGTAAAACCTGTTTGTAATGTATCAGAAGTTAATATAAATCAAAGGAAATGTTGAAATAGAGGGATGCATACTTGTCAGATCACCACAAACGCCGTTCTTCTTCTGACTACTGTTAAGATCCAAAGTTATGAATTTTTCACAAAATATATAAAAATAAAACATCAGGCAAAATGGAGGGAATAAACTATTGATAGTGTTAATAGTATAAAATACATACAAGATCCTCTACATATTAATAAATCTATCTCACTAGACGGCTGACACCCACAACATGTATATGGCTAATGCTGAGTTTGAAACCTGAGTTTTGTTTCAGGAACAGCAATGGAAGGTAAGGAAGTCCTTCATATATCCACCACTTCATCCCTTTTTTAAAGTTGTATATATTTTACTTTGCAGATTGTGTGGAAATATACAATATAACTTTAATTTGGAAATCTTAAGGGACTAGAAAAAGTAATTCTCCCTGATTAAGCACCAATTCTACAACAAAGAGGAATGCAGGTTTTTTTTACTTTTTAATTGCTCATAAGAGGATTCGTGAACATATTTAGCAAACCTTACAAAATCTATGGTATAAGTGGAGGTTGGTATGATAAGTTGACAAATCACTATTGGTCCAGAGCCTGTAAAGGTGAGATAGAAGGCTGCTGCTGTCAAGCCTCTCAATAAAGACAAGACTTTGCTCATCGAGAAGCTTGAAGCTATAGAGTTGCTTCAATGAGACGAACCGCAGTCCAGCTTCCACATCTGATAAGCAAGAAGCTCATATGAGAGGGATTTATTTCCAGTAATCAGAAGCCATGGCTGTGGAATCGATCAAGTCACCTGAATGTGATGGCTTCAAACCTGCGCAGCAAATAAAAGCAAAAAAATACCAGAAGAGAAGCTCTAAAGACTTTTACCCTCCACTGATGGAGTTTGTAAGGAGTAGGCTGTGTCTGGAGCATGAGGATGGAAACAAAAAGGTTTGGACACCAAGGCATTTTCAACATCAGGAAAGAAGGAGTTGTGTTTGCCTTGATGGAGGTGAGCACTACAGCAGTATTACTCTTCTTACTGTGATTTCAGTAAAGGAAGAACTGCCGTGAAGCCACACCGGCATTGTACCTGTACAAATCCTGTAATATAAGGTTCATAATATTTGTTGACTGTAACTATCATTGTCATCAAGTACTGCTAAGAAAAACTATTTACCATAACGCTGAGGTCGTTCAAAGCAGAACAATAAAAACGTCACAGGGCCTGGTCAGAAGTAGGGGAAGGTGTTGGAGTGACGTACGGTGACTCATGGTTGGACTTAAACCTGCAGTAAACGAAGAGATTCCTACAAAATGCTGAGTGTCAGTTTTCCATTCACCAACTTTCAGGTCTTTGAGTCATCACCTGGCAAACGACAGCAAGCTGTAAGTCCCTCCCTCTATCTATCTATCTATCTGCAAACAGGCAGGGTTACAGACAGACAGACAGATGGACAGATTCTGACTACATGTCAGAAAACCTCGTTTTCTATGAGCTGCCATACTACAAAATACTCCCACAAATGTGAACCATTGATTGCAAACAAGATTTGTTCATTTTCACAATCAAAAGAGATTTTCTTAACAAATCCATTCAAGCCCATGTTGCAAAAATGAGTACACGCCAATTATAGTCTTAGAAGAAAAGCCACACTTAAGAATACAAAATTCAAATGAACAGGATTCAACCACAGGTGAGTCTAATGATCCCTTAAGAGGCGTCCGGCAGACAGGTGACTGTAAAAGGGCATTACTTAACAAAGAAAAGCCCTTCCCATTTCATGCTGTCAGCAATGGCTCCATGTGGAAGAGAAATGTCTCAGAATCTGAGAAAGGAAATCATTTCAATTCATTTCAGTTTATTTATATAGCGCCAAATCACAACAAGAGTCGTCTCAAGGCAATTCACAAAGTAAACATTCCAATACATGAGTCAAAATACTGCTGCAAAAGTGATCCAAAAATGTAAGTAAGATGGAAGTGCAACCATCTTCCAGAGATGTCCAGGCCGTCCACGGAAGTTAACATCTGGACAGGAGCATCCTCTCATGAGAAGGGTTGAAGAAAATCACCATGCAAGTTCACTGCAGTTAGCTAAAGCAGTACAAAGCCAAACTGGAGTGACCGTTTCCCATGACACCATACGGCGCTCACTGCAGAGGAATGGCATGCATGGGTATCATCCACAGAGGAAGCCTCTCCTAAAGCCCACACACAAACAAGCTACCTAGGATTTGCTAGGGCCCATGCTGGAAGAGATGAAGACTACTGGGACTCTAGACTCCGGAGTGATGAGACAAAGATCACCGTTTTTGGAACTAATGGTTTCAAAGCTGTATGGCGTTGTAAAGGTGAGGATTTCAAAGAGTAACACATGGTACCTACAGTGAAGCATGGTAGTGGCAGTGTCCTAATGTGGGTCTACATGAGTGCTGCTGGTGTTGGGGAGCTGCATTTCACTGATGGTATCATGAACTCAACAATGTTCTGCACTATACTGAAGGAGAAGATGCTGCCATCACTCCGTGCACTTGGTCATCGTGCACTTTTCCAACAACACATCTAAAGCTACTGCTGCATTTCTGAAGAAGAACAGGGTGAAGGTGATTGAATGGCCAAGTGTGTCTCCTGATCTGAGCCCAATTGAACAACTGTGGGGAATTCTGAAGCAGCAAGTTGAGCATCACTCTCCATCCAGCATCCGGACTCTAAAAGAGGTTATTCTTGAAGAATGGAAAAAGATAGATGTTGCAATATGTCACCAACTTGTTCATTCCATGCCCTTAAGACGTGGTGCTGTCCTTGAAAACTACAGTGGTCAAACAAAATACTAGATGTAGTGGTTTTGTTGCAAGGTGTATTCATTTTTGCTTTTACTAGTTTTAGTAAAATCTGATATTCATACTTTTTAAAGGGGGTGTACTCATTCATGCTGTGCACCGTATGTGAAGATCTGTCATTTTACTCAACTCCACAACGTTTAGCTCTTCATAAGAATAAGCCACAAAAATACTGGCCGACACAAAGCATGTTACACCCACAACAGATGTGCTTGCACTAAATAATACTTCATGGTGTCTAAACAGATCACTAGCTGACTTCAACATAAGTGCATGACCTGTCCAATGGTGCAGCATTAACAAGTCGTACATTCTCTACTCCAGTTCAGCTGATGTGTCCGTGCAGAAGTTTCATCTCCTGAGTTTTAAAACATTCACTTAGCAAAATACAATAAAATCTCTGATCAAATCTGTAAGAAAGCACAAGAGCAAAACAGCTGCACATAAAATATGTTGTTGATTTACTGTTTACAGACTTTCTCGAACAGCTGGAAAGCAGAAATTCAGACTGTAAAAATCACTAAATCTGCTTGGAAAGACTCCAGACTGACAAGTCAGCAAATGAGGTGGGAAGCAATAAATAACCATGGGAGAGGCCAAGTATTGCAAACAAATCAAACATTATCCTAGAAATCAAAATAGTCGTGGTATGGAATCAAACTTGTACGTGAATAACCATGATCGGTCAGATCTTTGGTTGTTTTTCTCTTCTTTATTATTTTACATGAAGCCCAGTTTGGGTTTATCATCGTTTGCAGCTTTAAACGGGAACAGCAGAGAAACTACCACTTCATGTAACATGACTCAATGTGTGCACCAGCTGTAGGATACAATGGGAGGATTGCTGCAAAGGTTCCTGTGTGAGCAGTGAGGGAAAGGCTACATCTGGGGCAATTCACAGGTCAGTTTCCGACACCTTTTCCTGTTTACACATTCCCCCTCCCGGATGACACCTGGACGTTTAATACGCAGGACATGATGTAACAAGCGTGCAAGAGCACTTGCTGTGTTTAGTTTCATGAATGTGTTTGAGCCTCATTGGCTATTGATCTGAAGCTCAATCTGATTCTTGCATACATTTTTTTTTGTCATGATCATTTTCTCAGCAGATGCTTTCATCCAAAACTATCTCCGGTTTTAGCTTGAAGCTCTCAATTACTTGTGGGAAAAAAATCTGTCGCTCCTATTTCGGGAAGTAGTTTTACTCATTGATTTTCATGATATGGAAATATCTTGATTCTAGCTGGCTAACAGCAACAAAACGTGTTCTGTCATGTCATGGAGTTGCTAACGGTTATCTACTGCTAGCCAAGACGCATTCCGCTCTTTCCTGGCTGCAAAATCAGTACACCCTTCCATGGCTGGCCATGGTGAGAGTTAGGGCTGGGCGATAAATCGAAAATAAATACATTTTCTAAATTTCTCACTCTTATCGTGATAATCTTTCCCATGTCAATAAATATGATGATAAAAAAATGACAAGATGTGTGTAGGTTGGCAACATTCATGTCCCTTTAAGAAGCTGTACCACCTTGAGTCATGTAAAAATGTGACTCAACCAAGCCCCCATAATTTGGGTCTGGATATGAAGCAAAACAGAAAGTGACAAAAATTGCAGTTACACCCTCATCCACTAGGGGCTGGTGTCAGAAGCGAGAAAATCCTCATTGACTCCCATGTTAAAAATACCAATTTCACAGCAGAAATAAACACGTTTACAGCCTGGTTCCAAAACATGTTTTAGGTTTAATAGATCTAGTTTACACTCATGACAACTCTGAGGGGAGTGAATTTTTTCTCACTCTTCTGTTTAAGTGTATTAAAAGCCTAAAATTCTGAATAATTAATGAGCATCAGACCCACGTGACCACAGAGCTAGCTCTGGGGAAAGGCCTCAGTCTCGCCTTAAAACTGTTCTGCGACTTTCAGTCTCTCAACTTAGACCATTACTTGTGCCGTTTGTGTATTCTTTTTTGGATATTATTTGTGCAATTGTTGGACAAAATGACTTGTTGTGGTATTAATTGCACTAATAGAGTGTCCAAGGAGTCTCCACTTCATTTTTTCAGTAAATAAAATTATATTTATGTATTTTAGGTAACTGCCGCTCTTGCACTAGCTGAGCTTAGATTTTAACATGTACTGTTTAACCATGAAATTTAAATTTAATAGGGTAAAACCCAGTGCATTTAACATAACGCTGCATTTTTGAAAATGGGTTGAAATGTGACATGTTGGTGGAGCTGGGTTCCGACTATTAGTATAGTCCCACTCCCCTTAGCGGCAGCTCGACGTATCTCTGACCGCAGCGGTGCCTGTCTGCTGCGCAGGCTACCGGCTTGTGGAGCTCTCGGATGGAAACCGATGTGTTCCACCTGATTTTACCCAGCAGTTAGCCTGGAGTATCTGTGATTCAGAAGCTCTGGTGTTGTGCACAGTTGACTCTGGTTGTAGCTAGGTAGCTACCTCCGTTAGTTTAGCTCCCACCTCCTCGTTAGCTTTGGGTTAGCTTGTAGCTACATCGTTTCAGTTCGACGGGTGTCGTCATTTGATCCCAGCCTTACAGCCCCACCCTCAGCTCCACCTCTTTTCCCTTTTATGGAACTGTTTGGGCGTGGCAAGACGTATGACACAATCAAAATAATGAACTGAATAATACACAAATACAACCTTTTTCTAAATAAAGGACTGAAGTGCCTCTGTCTGCTCTTGACTCAAAGAAAAGCCCAAGCCTAAAGTGTTCAAAGTTGATGCCAAAGCAGTTTCAAATGAGCTGACGCCATCTTTGTTTTTTCAGTAACATCCCATCTACCAACAGAGTGCTGTGATTGGAGCCATCGCCATCTTTGTTTCGCTCAGTCGCACTAACTTCCCACCCACCTGGCTGATGGGAGTGCTGTGATTGGCCAGCCACAACACTGGCTGGGGCTGCAGAGGTTCCGATGGAGCGTTACTCTGCATGACGGAGAATCCAGATAAGCTGCAGTGAGTCACACTGACAGAAGTGAGGTTGCTGTACACAAAGGCCACCAGTCCCTCCATACAGCAGGCAGGGAGCATCGTGCACAAGAGCACGACTGAGCGGGATGCGAATCTGCAACTATCCAGTTACGGGATGGGCACTCCACTCCTCTGAACCATCGCCCCGTAATCATTGCATATAAAGTAAAACCTTTGAAAGCACCGGCTGTAGTAAATATATTGCTGCATATTCACACGAGGCCAAACTTGACTGTTTTCTGAGTATTTATGTATCTAGATGAGTCACATTTGCAAAAAGTCCAAATAAAATACTCTGCAATGAAAAATAGGGAGTTAAGATGTAATAATTCTGCCTAAAAACCTCCACTAATGCAAATATTATTCTACCTACTGTGTCTGCTCATGATGGATGACTTTAGCCTTTTCATACGAGGCTTATGAGAGGGCGTGAAACTCAAGCATCCAAATGTAGACCAATCACAATGAGGCCATGCTTTAGCAAGAGGACAAACTAAAATTATCCATCTTCTGCGTCCACGGTCCTGGTTGCCTATGGCTTAAACATTCATTAAACAAACAAATCATGTGGATTTCCACCCCAATGAGAAGAATCTAAGAATTATGAGTTACAGTGGGGAGATGTTTTATCTTATCAGATATTAATTACATCCTTATTCAGACAGAGTCAGTGAAATACATGAGTCAGTTTCATTTCACCATTGTATCTGTGGAATATTTGCTGTAATTTACCCTTCATCCAGTGTGATTCTGTGTAGGTGAAAAGGCAACTGGTTTCTATTTCAGGGCACACCAGTTTAGAAAACTAAAAAGCATGCTTTTAAAAAAAATAAACTTATTTTTTCTGCCACTTTGTTTTGTGATTGAAGCTTTTGTTTACCAAAGAGTGCAGGAGCTTATGTTCAGAAAGTGACTCCAACTCTCCAGCTGGTTAAGGAGGTTCTTAAACGTCTCCCATTCCAGTGTCTTCTTGCACTGGGGTGTGTCTCTGAAGTCCCACAAGAACTGCAGCTGACAGAGGAGAAATGTCAACTTTAAATGACAACAGAATGGAACAATCAGTCCTTTATTTTTCTGTTTTCTGTTTTATGTCGAACCATTTTTTCTTAATTTCTGACAAGGACTTCTCCTCTATCCTGACCGTGTTTACTACCTCTGCCTCTTTTTCCTGGGAAGTGTTCTTACTTTAACTGTTTACCCCTGAGCTGAGATTACTTCTGCATCAACCAGTGTCTCAATCTCGCTGTCACTTAAGGGTTTTTTGAGGAGAAATGCAGGGATTTCCCTCGAGTTCAGGAAGTGGTGTGACCAAATATGGTTAATTGGGGTTCTTCCTGTATCTAAATGAACACAAACTTCTGGGTAAGCACATGTGGGCTTTATTATCAGTCAAATACAGATGAACATGCATGGCCATGCCCAACCACTCCATGATTGGCTGCTATGAGGTCATGATCAAGGTCAACTTTATTTTATGGCACCTTGCTGTTGCTCACGCAACCCAAAGTGCTGAACAGAACAATAAAACATGCCCAAGTAAGACACGTAAAAAAATTATGGCATCAAAAACAAAACATAAATAAAACCATGAGTTAAAAGATGAGAATAACCAATAACTACAAGACCAAACGATAAAACCACAGTAAACTAGATAAAAAGAATAGATGCACAATTAGTCGAGGTGAAGAGTTTATGCGGGAGGGGCTCTGAGTAGAGCTGCAGCTCCTCCAGCATTGCTAGGTGAGAGGTATTTCTATTCTAATTTTCCTTATTGTGATGTCACATTAAGAGACATTTTCAAAACAGCTTGTAGAGGAAAATAATTCCTGAAACCAAACACTGACAGAAAACAATGGTCATTTATTATTCGTGTTTATAGAGGAAGTAGAGAGCTACATGGCAGCACAGAAGGATGTAAAAATGTGAGATTTGAACAACTTTATAATTTGCAAAACAGTTTTGTGTAACTACATAATTTTCAAAAATCATAGTATGTCCCCTTTTTTCCAGTTGAAAGCCATGGATTCAGATTTGGAGGATTCGACCAAGTTGATTTTTTGTGGGGGGGTTGCCTTTTAACATTTAACCCTACAGGCCATTTTAAATGCCATAGATTTATCAAACAAAACCATCCTAAAGGATGTGTGCAGCAGCTGTGTGACAGCTCTCCCTCAAAGCTTTTTATTAGTCCAATTGTGGCCACGTGCTGATCGGATCAGTGGTTTTAAGTCACTGCAATGCTGACTTTTGTCAGTAATAATGTGTGTGTGAGGGTGAGTGTATGTGCAAACACAAGCATCCACATACACTGTAATCGCAGAAAGGGGATAAAATGAGCCCCAACTAAGCAAAGTACCACACACGTATACAGCCACCTGTCCTCCTCCATCTTTTCAGTTCGTAGAAGGATTACCACGGACAGCTGGGAGGCACAATTACAACCCGACCATCCACACATAGCAGGCCAACGAGTTCACCTTTTACTGTGAGCTGCCATCGAACCGATTTAACACACCAGTGTGATTTCACACTTGAAGGTGACTGTCACTATGATGGATGAGGACCGTTTAAATGGGTTGTTGTACTGGTGAACTTAAACAGCTCTTAAGTTCAATCTTTGGCTGCGTACCAAAAGACACATCACTTTAGTTTGGCAACATAAACCCGACTTGTTTTTAAAGACTGATCTTAATAAGGCCTCATTCCCACAGATGTCGTGCTGTATGTGCTTTGTGTTGGGTGCTAGTTTAAGGTCAATCAGAATCTGACATATTTGTCAATTCACAAACCAATCTAAATGATTTTGGATCTTTGCATTCATCTTTTCTGTAAAAATAACTATTCTAAAAAAGGGGAAAACAAGAAAAATATTTAATGAAATAGTGTTACAGAAATCAGCAGCTGGATCAGGGCAGCATCTACAGTGACACGGATGCTAACCAGTGGATGTAGTAGGTGCGTCTTTCCCATAAACTCCCTTCTTATTGGGAGCATTTGAGATGCAAAATGGCAGTTTTGGCAGCATTCCATGCAACTGATCACACAAGGTCACAAAATCACCAGAGAAAAGCAACACCACACGTGATTTCAGCACGCTTCCAAAACACGACACTTCACGGCCGGTGGAAATGCACCCATCCACGACTAAATGCTGCGTACTACGCCTCACTGATGTTTTGTGATGCTTACACATCCAGTGAAAAGGCCCAGTTGATGGATTTGTTTTGGTGAAGAGGGAGTTAAACCAGATAGAAAAGCTCTCACTATACCAAGAGATCTTCAGCCCAATCCTTACCTATGGCCATGAACTTTGGATAATGAATGAAAGAACAAGATCATGAACATAAGCAGCTGAAATGAGTTACCTTCCTCGGGTTACTAGGCTCAGCCTTAAAGATGGGGGAAGAGTTTGAGAATTCAGAAGATTCCAGAAGAAGGCCCCCAGGTCAATCCAGGACATATTGGACAGATTTAACGCCCTGGAATCCAATCGATGGAGCTGGTGGAGGTCGCTGGAAAGAGGGCAGTTTGGCTCCCTGTGACTTAGACTTAAATAAGCAAGCGCAGACACGGGGTAGTACTGAAAGGTGGGCGACGGGTGTTTTTATTCATTAGCAAAATATCTCGGAAACCATTGGACCGATACAAATAATCATTGGTTACAACTGTTCATCCAGTTAAAGATGGCCGACTCGCATAACCTACGTTAGAAAACACTCAGCTCAGTTGATCTAACTCTTATCAACCAAAGACATAATCTATGTTGTTTTACATCATGCAAAATTTTGCAATATTATGTGAGAAAACACATTGTTCTTACGATGTGACCAAAACATTTAAAGCTCCATCATGTCGGAGAACAAGATGCTTTTATTAAACCCTAACCCTGTATTCCTTCAAAGAATGGTAGGCATTTAAATGTTCATTTACAGAGGTGGAAAGAGTACTAAACTTTCCTACTCAAGTTTGGGTACTAATACTTTGATAATTTGTTACTCAAGTACAAGTAAAAGTACTTGCCTAAATTTTTACTCAAGTAAAAGTAAAAAGTATTGTTAATAAAATGTACTCAAAGTAAAAGTTACTTAGTTACATTTTGGTCAGTGTAAGGATGGCTACATCAGTGCAAAACCACAACACCAGTTCACAACACGCTCGTGTGTGCGCGCACACGCACACACACGCACACACACACACGCACGCACACACACACACACACACACACACACACACACACACACACACACACACACACACACACAGTTTGATGGAAGGATTTCTATCCAGTCCGTGAGAACAGGATGTGCACAGTGATTGAACGAGGTTTTTCTACGACTGTAGGTTTCAATTGTGATTAAAATTATTCTTTAATTTGAGAGAAAAAAAATTTTTTAGATGCCATCAGCATGTGAGGTATCTCAGTTTTTATGACAAAACTCTAACACGAGACTGTGCTCTAACTTGTCACATAACAAGCTAAATGAAATTCAAACATTTCAAATGGACCGTATGACAGCTGCTAACGTTGGCCCTGCCCTACTTTACCTCTACATTACAGTTCCTTCATTTGTGTCCATCCTAGAGCTCCTCTCTGGCTTTTAAAGCTAGCAGAGTTCATCCTTGGTAGTGGGTTCACTCACTCATTTAACCCTTCACCAATGAAATCAGTTTGTTCATTCCAATCCTCCTAAATAATCCTCCAATCATCCAGCTGGAATCCTTAAGGGTCCCGTAACGTCCATCCTGTCAGAACAGGCCTTGGGAGCCCAGGTGTTACTAGAACTAATGGAGTCTCCTCACCAGCGCGAGCCTCCAAACTGTGAAGGTTGGTCTCCAAACATGAACTTTAAATTCATGCATTTATCTCCTCTTGTAACACTTTAACATGTTTTAAAAGGCTTGTATCATGATACGTTACACCTCCCAGACCAAAGATCAGATAAAACATTATCATAGACACTATAGAGACGTCATTATTTATGAAATAGAAGTTATTTTTGTTCACCATTACTTCAACCAAGAAATAAGATGCATGGATTTGATGAACCCATGCTGTCTCATGCAGACCTATATGTGTAACACACACACACACACACACACACACACACACACACACACTGCAGCATGTTAGAATCATCTGAATGACTAATTCAGATTGAACTACACCGAACTGCTTTAGTAATACTTTAATCTCTTATTCTGGAGTAAAATAAAGAAACAAGCTAAATCATCACGTATCTGTGGCATATAGAGGCAACTTCTGAGTTCAAACACGGGGATGGAGCACAATGTTTACAACAGTATCAAGATGTTTTAACTCACAGAGGCCTGCAGGTCTTCTTTTGATGAGCAAAGCGCTGAGAATCCGCTTGTTATGAGCGCTTAACGTTATTTTGCCGCTGCCGTGCGGAGCAGGAGGGAAACACATTTCAAACACGGAACCGAGTCTGGTTACCGAACCGAGCAGAATTCTGATGACGTAATACAGGTGCACGAAGGTGTGGGTTCCAACCCCAACCCACAGGAGAGGAGGGAGAGAGGAGGTAAACAGCGAGTGGATCACAGGGACTGAACTAATGTTTCCGAGCAAAATGTGTATACTCACACACACACACGGTTTAGATGCGGCACTTATGCAGGTGTCTCCTTCTGTTCCCACCCTGCCACACACAATATTTTTTATTTATTAATAAGCCTACATTTTATTTTTACTCAGTAACGGATATGATTTTAAATGTAGCGAATTACAATTCTTTTTTAAAAACAAACTCAAGTAAAAATACAGCTTTTAAAAACAACTTAAAAAGTATAAATATACAAAAAGACAACTCAATTACATTAACTTGAGTAGATGTAATTCGTTACTTTCCACCTCTGTTCATTTATAAAATGAACGTTGACTCAAAATGATGTAAATGTCCATTTTTCTGTTATTTCTGTTTTCTACTTTCAGTGCAGAGAAACCATAATACACTGGGTTCCAGTTGTTATGATGGACACATTAAAAAAATCATGATTTAAAGCAAAATGGTTTTATATTCTTCTATTTTATTGAGGAACAAGAAGTAGGTAAGTCAGAAATCTCTTTATCTGCTAAAGATAATATATCACTATAAGCTTCTGCTACGATGCCAGTGGAAAAGTCCCAAAACATATTTGGTTTTAATAAAATCCATGGAAGCAGTCCATGTCAGACCTCCCAGAAGACCAATCGAGTAATTGCCGTTCGCCTTGTAACGGACAGAAAAACTAAACCCGTGAGTCGTTGGCCTGAATCGTGACCACACATTATAAAACATTCAAATAAATTAAACCTTCGGGGTGTTCAGCCAGGTGCTGCTGTGAAATGAAAGCAAAGGGAGGGGGGTGTAATCTGTGAGGACCCCGTTCTTCTAACCCAACTATAACCAAGAAATTTGTTCCATAGTTTCCACAACTGTTTTGTCAGACATCCTCTATGGAAGTCTTGGCCCTTTTCCAAACTGCTGTCTGCGGTTACCACTGAATTACTGCAGTATTCCTGCTCCCAAATTAGGCCCCTCATTTGCTGAGATGCCCAACCATCAACAATTTAAATTTCCATAAATTGTGTGGCATTCTCAAGCTCTGATCTCATCTGGCTGGCAGTGAGGCTGTCCTGCATGTAGCGTGGCATTTTCTTTACGTTTTTAGCTCCATGATTAACAATCCATTCTTTAATTGTGAGGGATGTTGCTGGCAGCCTGCTGCACACTGGGCACAGTATGGAAGGAATTTGGGATGTTTACCAGTAAGCTGAGCTATCTGCCAGATACTTTGCTAAACTTTTATGGTTAACCTTACTTGTGTTTTTAATACATTTGCAGTGGTCTCTAGTAGCAATGAATGCGTTGTAAGTCATACCCTGGGGGAAAAAAAAGCTCTGGTGCATCTGTCTGATGAAGTACCAGTCAGCTGGAGGAAAAAGTAGCTTCAGAAAGCAGGAGTCGGAGTCTTATTTCCTGATATTTGGTTATCTCACCTCTGATTGGCTAACAACAATGCAACTCTACCACTGACTCTGTTGAGGTTTTACCTTCACAAATAACACAAGCCTGGAGGAGTTCTGCTGTGTGGTGGTGTTGCTAATGCTAACAGTTAGCTTCTGCTAGTTGAGACATACTCTGCTGTTTCCTGGATGCTAAATCCACAACAGCTTTCCCCGTCGTGAGTCAACATGTATGTTAAGAGACAGTGTGACGTAGATCTGTTAGAATTTTTAAATCCTAGGGTTTCACCAATCTATTTTCTAACAGAAGCCAATGCAGGAGATAGGTGTAGGGGACTATTTTCACTATTACTATTTGTTTTTTCTTACCTGCTGAAAAGTGTTGCCACATCATGATGCGGACATCTCCATGCTTTAACACGAAGTGATATTAAGTCTGTTTTTTTTTACAAGGAATGATTCGAGTTCATAAATGTGTTGCACAACATAAGAGCCAATAAAGACTCCTGACATTTGTCTACTGCACAGGAAGATTAATTTAAGATAAAGCATTTGCCAATATCCCAGTTAACAATTATTTGTATTATTTTTACGATCATCAACAGTGGAGAGCCATCTATAGCTTTAGAATTATAAATAGGAATATCATATTTATGACAGAAAAATCAATTATTGCAAAACTGGCAAAAAGTATTTATCTAAATGAACAAAAACAACAAAATGCATCAACCAGTGACTAATAAAATGTAAAATAAAAGACTTTCTGTATTTTATTTATATTTAATCTTGCAGTTACATGCACCTGGTTCCAGGTTTAGGGAGACAGGCAGGGTTAAGTACACATCTACATAATCCTGCTCTCAGACTTCAACAGATGCCTGTGGATCTGGCAGAGCCTCAAAAAAAGGTTTCATCAGTTACTCTCATCTTTCTCTACAACTCAATTTAAGGAATTTCACACTTTAGAGATCATACTGTGCTTATGAGGAAATATTCTTTGAAAGAACAGCCTTTTTCAGATGGGCTCCGGTTTAAGTCCTACATAAGTTAAATTCTTGACCCTTTGTGCAAAAAATATAAGGAGCTCAGTCAAAAAATGTTTTTTCTCAAATTGCTTTAATTCATCTTTGGGTATAAAATAAACATATTTTAACAATGAATTAAAAACATATATTTTTTACATTTTTATCATGCCTTTTGATTTGTGTATCCAAAAAAACCTGTATAAAATAATTAGGGATGTCCTTAGAATATATTATCAGAAATAGGTCCGACGTCGGCCCAGACAAACTGTAACAGATTATATCGGACTACATCAAAAATTTCCTATAAAAGCAGTCGGTTTCGCTTTAAAGAGCAAGTCACCCCTTACAAGAAGTGTACTTCACTCCCACTTCATGTTTGAAAAATGCAACAAATGCTGTTGCCTAGCAGACCGAGAGGGTGGAGCCACTAACAAATACACACTCTCACGACATTGTGACATCATAATATACCAGTTTACATCATAGCATACCTCTTAGCCAATAGCGGTGGCAGATTTAAATTCAAATGCAGTGAAGAGTTTTTACCTGACAACGGCACAACACTGACAGTTTCAGGCAGATATTTTAAATTTTAACTAAAATGCACTAAAGTGCAAAACTATTAACTACAGGTGTCTGCAGCACGATTAGACACACATTTATACAGTTTATCAGAAAAAAATAGTTGATTTGGTGGTGACTTGCTCTTTAAATTCCAATTTTGCTTTAAATTCTATCAGTAGCACCCAGATACAGCATGCAAAGCCCACGTGATCAGATTAGAGCGTGTTGATGAAGTAGCAAATAACAACAGCAATATTTTTTATTTAAGTCCATGAAAGACATGGTGGCTAAGTGCAACACTTGCCATGCACAATTTTTCCTATGTTGGAACAGAATTGGGGAAGTTTCATATGTCCTACCTCATCGTCCGTTTGAAGCAGCAACACTAAATACTGAATCAGGACTTATGCAGTGTGGGTGAAATTGAAACTTTGTGCACTCAACTTGCAGCGGTTGGTCAAGGAACAATATTGTGTTTTTTTTATCTTACAGTATGTGCCTGCCCTCATCTGTTCCTATTATCTGCTGACAGTAAAAAAATAACTGAAGTGACTTTGAATTAGTGTTTTGCACTTTAAACATATATCTATTTGTTTATTTATATATTTAAAATATTTTTCTGGGTCTTTGAATTTTTTTATTTTTATTAATTTGTTATATTAATTATGTTTAAGGCTCACATTTATGCAACAATACGGTTAATAAATACTTTTTTCAGACTAACTCTTGCTGGCTTTTGTTCTCTGAGTAATATCACTTGTTCAAGCCTTTCATACAATCCACACTGCGAAATAAGTAAAAGTATGTATGATTTGTGCTGATATCAAATCAGATTGATATCGGTATCAGTTAGCACTGAAGGCTGCAGTATTGGTATTGTATGAAAGTGAAAAAGCTGGATTGGGACATCCTTAAAAATTGTTTCATCAAAAGATAACACATATTAAATCTAACACTTAACGAGACAACTATTTTGTCACGCGTTGACACCATTGACATATATGGTGGACAATTTGTTTCCATGGGCTCCAATTATAAGTTTTTGTGCTAAAATGGGAGGTGGCCACCACTGCCATTTTGACCGTGTCACGGGTTCCGTCAAACCTAGACAATTCCAAAAGAGGTAAAAGAGGTGGGGCTGTAAGGCTGGGATTAAATGACGACACCCGTCAAACTCATCGACATAAATATACTGGACATCTCCTTTCCATATGCTCCAATATCACGTTTTTGAGGCCAAATGGGAGGTGGCCGCCACCGCCATTTTGACCGTGTCACAGGTTCCATTAAGCCCAGACAATTCCACAAAAGGGAAGAGAGGAGGAGCTGAGGGTGGGGCTGTAAGGCTGGGATCAACTGACGACACCTGGTCAAACTAGCTACAAGCTAACCCTGGCTAACCCAAAGCTAACGCGGAGGTGGGAGCTAAGCTAACGGAGGTAGCAACCTAGCTACAACCGGAGTTAACTGTGCACAACACCAGAGCTTCTGAGTCAGAGATACGCCGGGCTGACCGCTGGGTAAAACCGGGTGGAACACAGAGGTCTCCGAGACCTCCACAAGCCGGCAGCTGCACAGCAGATAAGCGCCGCTGCGATCTGAGATGCGCAGAGCTGCCGCTGGGGAGAACCGGGTGGAAAGGTTTCCATCCCAGAGCTCCACAAGCCGGCATTCCACGCAGCAAACAGAAGCCACGATCAGACAGAGATGCGCCGAGCTGCGGGGAGACCCAGCCGGCAGCCCGACGCATCAAACAGAAGCCGCGATCAGACAGAGATGCGCCCAGCTGCAGGGAGAACCAGCCGGCATTCCGCGCAGCAAACAGAAGCCGCGAAGCCAGGGGAGAAACGGGTGGAAAACATCTGTCTCCCGAGAGCTCCACAAGCCGATAGTCGGAACCCAGCTCCACCAACATGTTATATTTCAACCCATTTTCTAAAATGCAGCATTATGTTAAATGCACTGGGTTTTACCCTATTACATTTAAATGGCATGGTTAAACAGTACATGTTAAAATCTAAGCTCAGCTAGTGCAAGAGCGGCAGTGACCTAAAATGCATAAATATAATTTTATTTACTGAAAAAATGAAGTGGAGACTCCTTGGACGCTCTATTAGTGCAATTAATACCACAAGTCATTTTGTCCAACAATTGCACAAATAATATTAAAAAAGAACGCACAAACGCTACAACTAATGGTCTAAGTTGAGAGACTGAAAGTCGCGGAACAGTTTTAAGGTGAGGCCGAGGTTCAGGCCTTTCCCCGGGGCTAGCTCTGTGGTCACATGGGTCTGATGCTCATTAATTATTCAGAATTTTAGGCACTTAATACACTTAAACAGAAGAGTGACAAAAAATTCACCCCCCTCAGAGTTGTCATGAGTGAGAACTAGAAAATTTAAACAAAAAACATGTTCTGGTAGCATGCTGTAAACATGTTTATTTCTGCTGTGAAATTGGCATTTTTAACATGGGAATCAATGAGGATTTGCTCGCTTCTGACACCAGCCCCTAGTGGATGAGGGTGGAACTGCAATTTATTTCACTTCCATGTTGGCTTCATTTTCAGACCCGAATTATGGGGGCTTGGTTGACACATTTCCATTATTTTTGTTTTGCAAGATTTATGCTAGCTGGACATGAACCCTGTCAACGTCACATGGACCTGCAGACCATGTTTATATTTTGTCCGTCGGTCCAGACCACGTCTGTAGGACTAGGTCTTTGCACAGTGTGTAATGATGATTCCAGGGTCACAGCAGGGCTGAGATCATCAATATATAGAGTCTAATTCTCTTCCCTTTCCGGTCGGCTCAAGGGTCCCCGGAAGAATGAAACAATGAGTCAATGGGGCTAAAAGAGCTATTTTCTAACCCGCTTTGCCTAAAGCTTGGTTTATGCTTGACGCATTTACTTTCCGCTTGGTGATGCGGCTCGCGGATGGAACGCGCTTCACAACTCGCAGCGCTTATGGTTCATGCGGCTTGTATCTAGGGCTGCAACAACGAATCGATAAATTCGATGAAAATCGATTACTAAAAGCAATGGCAACGAATTGCGTCATCGATTCGTTGTGTTGCACAACTCTTCCAAAAGCCCCCTCCCCTCCCGCCCGCCAATGCGCGCAGACCGCAGAGCCGGCAGGTGTTTGGAAGAGGAAAATGGCGGAAGCAGCGAGACCCCAAAAAGTAAAAACTTCTAAAGTTTGGGAGCATTTTCAGTTAAATCAGGCGAAGACATTCGTTACCTGCAACGTTTGTAGGTCAGACTTAGCATGGCACGGGAGTGCTGCAGTGATGATGCAGCGTCTTAAACGCAAGCATGTCAAATCATCAGCGAGGAAGGAGAGAGCTCGGTGTCCGGGTAACCCCCAAATTCCACTACCTCCGCTCCGCTCCGCCCCCGCCTTCCGCAGCCGCTCGCTTCCGAACTCAATTTTTACTGGTACGCGCTCTACAATGGCTCCGCTCCGGTGCGGAGACCTGAGGTGGGCAAACAAGCATGCGCGGGATTTTCAAGATCTTGCGATACAGTCCGAGCAATAAACGCGGAAGTTAGATCCAAACACCCGTTGTGTGGGAGAAGCATCGGCATGAGCTGTTTAATCTGCACATCATTTGTGTAGAGATCAGCAGTGTTTGGATCAACAAAGTGTGACTACTTTGATAGTGGAAACTGTATTTATGGCTTACTTTTGTGCATTTAAACTTCAGCCACCATTGATAGTTGTTAAAAGTTGTTAAACCTGTGCATATGAAACAAAAAACGCCTTTTGTTTATCGATTTATTGTGAAAAACGGAAATTGTGCTTGCTCCTTTTCCTGTTGTGCCGTTGTGATTTCTGTCCATTTACTGCGGAGGTGCTCCGGCGTCCGGCAAAAATAGGATCGATTCTATTTTTGCCGGACGCCGGAACAGAGGGCGGCGCACGGCGCCGCACTGCCGGAGCACGGCCGCAGTAGTGGAATTGCTCTGATTGACTAGAACGGGACCGATTTTGCTCCGGCGTTCGTGTCGGAGCGGAGCGGAGCGGAGGTAGTGGAATTTGGGGGTAAGTTAAAAACTTTTCAAAAGTGATTCACCCAAGCCCCGGATTATTACACACGCTAGACATGCCCAAACCTCTAAAAAAAGTCTATAAAATCGTAAGCGCAACGCTTATTAGATAAACGGGGGGGGGACTCGCGCTGCTGCGAACCGGTTCCGCCGTCACATTCCCGCAGAAACTGGTTGATCACACTGGGGCCAGACTACTAACATGTGGCTTTACAACCACAATGTCCTCAGAAGCGAAAACGTTTTTAAAAGGGAGGGAGGAGTCCTAACTGTTGCTGCAGGCGTGTTGTTTGAGAGTGCAGTTATATACTGGTTAATATATTTTTGGGTTCAGTTGCTTTCATGTGGCCTAATGTGAGTCTATTTGGGATCATTGGAATGATCAGCAACATTTCTTGATGTGACTTTATGGCAGTTGCCCAGGGCATCATCGCAAGGAGGATGGCATTCATTTATTTTTGTTTTATTTGGTATTTTTTCAGTCATTTTTGGAAATAGTGATTAATTTTGATTAATTCACAGCCTATGTTTAATTACATTTAAAAATTAGTTGTTTGACATCCCCAATTATAATAAATGTCTACAGATGAGATCAAACAAAACAGATGAGAATTGCCCTTAAAGAGCAAGTCACCCCCAAATACTTTTTTTTGCTGATAAACTAAATAAATGAGTGTCTAATCGTGCTGTAGACACGTGTCGTCAATAATTTGGCATTTCAGTGCATCTTAGTTAAAATTTAAATATTCTGCCTAAAACTGGCAGTGTTGTGCCGTTGTCAGGTAAAAACTCTGCACTGTATTTTAATTTAAATCTGCCACCGCTATTGGCTAAGAAGTATGCTATGATGTAAACTGGTACATTATGATGTCACAATGCTGTCGTGAGCCTGAGTGTGTGTGTATTTGTTAGTGACTCCGCCCTCTCGGTCTGCCAGGCAACAGCATGTGTTGCATTTTTCAAACATGAAGTGGGAGTGGAGTTAGACTCTGGTAGGGGTTGACTTGCTCTTTAAGCTGTTTAACTTGGACCAAGCATTTTAGGTCACAGATAGGTGTAGCTTAGGGTCTCTGTCTATACACCTTATAAGACAATTTAGGTGATGGCATGTTGTTTTTCTGCTATTGAACTGTTTTCTAATAATGTTGTGTTTAATAAAGTGAAGGAAGGAGAGAAATAACGTTTCCCTAGCAGTTTTTAAAAATGTCCCTATGTAATCAGATTAATCGATTAATCGTGTCGAGACCCCATCCGATTCATCGATTATCCAAATAATCGTTTGTTGCAGCCCTACTTGTATCTGCGGTGAGCCAATATTCTCCCAAACTGAACGGGGCAGCATGGAGCTCTACGGCATGCAACCAACACTACACCATAGTAGAAGTAAAAATTACTGTTGTTTACAACATGGCATTCCAGCATTTTTTAACAGCGTCCTCGTCTTTTCCGACAGCTATTTTTCTCCAAGAATTAACAACATGTTGATCACGGTGATCTTTGAGAGCTGAATCATACAAATGTCTGTATTTACGAACCTCTGCCATACCAGTGCTTGCCAGTCCGCCATGTTTTTCCGTGTTCGACCGTCCGCTTGGTTAGAACATTTCCTAGGTGCGCGGTGCGGAAAGTTTGGGCCGTGCGGAGGCGCGGTGAAGGGGCGTGGTTGTTAAAATGACACAATTTTGCCGCGCGGAGCCGTGCGAACCTCGCAGACGTGTCAAGCATAAACCAACCTTTACGCTCTGGATTGCACATGCTGTACATTAATTTAAATGAAATCTAATTATGTGTGTTTCAACCCCGCCAGTCCCATACTTTGAGATTTAACAGCTTGTAACATTTTTTAATTAGCAACTCAGACACCGGCACATCGCACACAGAATCTCCTCTCCTCTAGCGTAGCTGCTACTTACCACACTGCCAGATTTGTGGTGGTTCTTCCCTCCTGAAGGAAAAAGTAGAAGTTCGCAAAATTTACAGAAAATGTTCATGTTTGTCTTCATGTCTTGTTCGATGACGTCAGTTTGGGGATGTGTATTTGTAGTCCTGGAGTTATTTTCACACAAAACCTGAAAAAAAACCATTCTCCCATTCAAAATAAGCAAGTTCTTCGCATCAAAGTGTGTCTTTAAAATTCCCGGACATCGTTTGTGAAATCCATGGAATGTAGCAAACAGGATTAGAAAAATCCGTTTTTAGCCCAATAGATTTTTTTTAGTCTTCTAGGGACCCATGGTCTGCAAGTATGGACGTGACTTAGGCTCCCTATTAGTTGGGAATAATGTCACCCCATGTTTTAACCAATGAGATTATTTGGGGTGGGGCTAAACCTGGCACAGCGCTCACATGAACTGGAACCTACCCCCAACAACGGAGAATCAATCACTAAGTAAATAGGCAAACTTATGGTATGAATACATTTAATTACAATAAAGAAATCCCATAAGGGGTTTATAATTAATGTGTATTATTTAATGGGTATCTTTGTATTAAATGGGGTTTTCATCATTATTTTCATCATTACTTAAGTTCAAGCTGTGTCCTACAGACCCTCAGACCTTTCTACTTGACTCAACATTCTCCAGCAGACAACCTAACCAGCAGCTCCGACAGATGAGCTCAGAAACCCTGTGATTTGTCCAGGGGCCTCTAAACTGTACCATCCCCCCTTGAGAGGCTTATTTGAGACACAGATAGGATCAGAGACACCAAATCGGACT
Source organism: Nothobranchius furzeri (assembly GCF_043380555.1). Classification (NCBI taxonomy): domain Eukaryota; kingdom Metazoa; phylum Chordata; class Actinopteri; order Cyprinodontiformes; family Nothobranchiidae; genus Nothobranchius; species Nothobranchius furzeri. The sequence continues at coordinate 73,178,259 of NC_091742.1, read as the reverse complement.
ATGACAGCGCAATCAACATGATGTGACAGCTTAATGTTATCCATTCATTGCCTTGTCAAAATGTACAGATTCCATGGGGTGCAATTACCTCAGTTGGCTGACAGACAATGACCTAAAACTGCAGGAAGAATCTCTGTAGAGAGGTCAACATGTCATCAAAATACCTCTAATTAATGCATTTCAGATAAATAAATCCTGGAAAATGAGAATGCTGAGGCTGGACAGTCAATGCTAATAATAGGAGAGAAGTATAGACTTGTGACAATGACAGCACATCAGGAAAAATGACTCCAACATCCCAGCCATACCTGTGTAATTGGCAGCAAATGGGGTAAGGGGGGTCAACGATGAATGACACTCCTGACATCTGGGATACAGCCAAACTGTTTTTTAAGAGGGAGTTAAAGCATGAATAGGTGAAGGGGTGACTTGGCTCATTTTGTCTTCTACATTCCCGTTGTGTTAAGAGTCAGATCAGAGGCGCCATTTAAACTCTCAAATATGTCATTTGAGAAATATCTGACATCATACACGAGTAAACCATAAGGGGCACTTTTTTCAACTTCTTTTAGAACATGCCTGCTGCCTCTAATTATAGTAACAAGTTGACAGAGAGTTCATGGTTTCCTCTGAAATTTAAATTCCTAGAACCCTGCAATGTTTTCTTGCGCATGTTAAAATTCCAGAAACATGGTCGGTCATGTTATAGATACAGTGACGAAGGAAAACCCTGCTCATGATTCAAGAAACACATCAGATCACAAAATGGAAAGCGGTTTGGTATCCACCGATGTGGAATCAGTGTTGTGTTAGGAACAAAAGCATGGAACATCTTTTGATTAAAATGAAAACTACAAATTTACAGATGGTTACTGATGGAGTAGGCCAGTCCAGTTTGCTAAAAGTCATAACAGCAACTCAGTAGCGGCTCATCCATAGGGGAACTAGGCGCCACCCCACCAGTCTCACAAGACTGGGAAGAAAATAGGAATCGCAAAATATGTTTAAAAAACCCTGAAAATTAAACTAAACGATCTTTACATCACAGCGACTATAAGTGCTGTGTATAATCTGCATTTTAGTGTAGTTTGAAAATGTTATTTACACTTTTAACACTACCGAATCATCTTGTGATGTATTTCCTTTTACTTTTGGGGAGCAGCAGGTACCCTTCTCCAATACAAAGAATAGGAGAGCCTTTGGGCGCAGTGGTACAATGCCCATGATGACACACGCACAAGAATGGCAGGGTGGGTTCTCAGCTCAGGTCACCTCGTGGAGTTTTGTTATTAAGAAGAACCGGAAAATGGTGGAATGTGGCATCAGAGACTGATAAACATCCTCCAGCAGATTGTGAGCTTACAAACCTGCAGAAAATGGTACATTCCTGTTGTGTGAAGGGCTGCCATGCCGGGTCACACAATAAGAAGAACCAAAAACTTGAAAATGACATAAGATGTAGTCTTTGTGTCTAAAATGATTTGATGTTATTCAGCCTATTAGTGGTTTTACTTTATATAGTTGAGCAGGTGTTGCTTTTTGACACGCTTAAACAGCTCACAATACAAATTCAGGCTCGGTCTCATTGGATTGTTGTCATAAAACTTTGTATTGAATGAAACTTTACAATAAAAATGTTGAAAACATAAGAAAAGGATCCAATCAATTATAATTTTTTTTCCTATTTAGTCACAGAGCTAATGGTGCAGTGCACCTTTGATGTTAATCAAGTTTAATAGATTCTCCATAACTTTGTGATCTTCACAAGAAGGCAAAACTGTTTGATGTAGGCAGGAATCATGTTAACCGGATATTTCCCGTTTTTGTTTGTTTATTTTTAGATGGAAAAATCTTAAGGCTGTTGGTTACAGTGGCCCAGAAGGGTCATCAAATTACAAAAGCCACAACACAACGAAACCCACAACACAATACAACAAAACCCACAGCACAACGAAACCCACAACACAACACAACGAAACCCACAGCACAACAAAACTCACAACACAACAAAAGCTACAACGGAAGTTCTGCTAAAACGGAAATGACGCGACTACGGAAGTCCCGCTAAAACCGGAACCAGTAGTTGGCGGTAATGCGCCACATTGTTGATGAAGAGAAAGAAGAAGAAGCACCACAACAAACAAATACGGTAGCGGGAGTTTTCGAGTGGAAAAGTAAGTAAAACGTTGATATCGTTCAGTTAACGTAGTGCTGAAGTATGTGGTTTTAAAGATAAATGACTTTATAGTGTTGTGTTGGAACGAAAGGGGTTTCACCGTATATATCAAGTTTAGCGCTCGTAAAATAGCCACGTTGTAATATAGCAAAGACACCCGGCAAAGATTATAAAGAAAATAATAAGCTATAAACTACTCAGCAAGCATAAGCGACGAGAGCTCTTAGCTTGCAAATACTGAATTATACAGTGGCATTTATAACATAAATAAAAAACATATAAACATGTGTTTTAGTGACGATCACAAAATGTTGCATAATATTTATTTAGTCCTGTCAAGCGATGTTGTATGTGTGTGTACACTAGCAACGTGTCCACACAGAGATTAATTCATATTTATCGGCGTGAGAAACTTATTTCTATCAATTTCTATCGCGTCAGACCCGTGCCACAACCCGTGCACGCGCATTGGGTCCACAGCGCGCGTGTGAACGGGACTCGCGAGCGAAAATATACATGGCAGCGCGCGCGTGAACGGGACTCGCGAGCGAACATATACATGGCGAGAGATCATTTGTGCACTGAGAGGGAGCAAACTGTGTCTGTGAGCGCACAAGGATGTGCACAAGTGACAAACCTGCGTGCGCGCGTTGCCAACGAGCACACGGCAGAGGAAAACGTGCGCGCGCGGCAGCCTCTCTGCGCGCTCGGCAGCCTCTGCGCGCTCGGTTTCTAATTCCGCTCGCTCGGCTGTGAGGAGTTTTGGCACTCTGGAGGCGTGGCCTGTGGCAGATCTTCCCTGTCCTCTGATTGGTTAGTTTACCCCGCACTTTACTCTCTACCTATCTATATAAAAAAATCTGAGATTCAGCAGTTGCTGTCATAGCTCAGCTGGGAGAGCGGGTGACTCTCACTCTGGAGGATCCAGGTTCGAGTCCGGCCAAGGAACATAGAGTTGATGTCATAATATTCTTTTCTAATTCCTGTGATATTATTTTACAGTTGTGACCGTTCAACTGTCATTAAACGTCCGAATGTTTGCTGGGCAGTGTTTTTAAAAGTACACATAAGCTAGATGGTTTTAACCAGGTAAAAATAGACTTGTGGGTGTAGGTATGTTCAAGTTTAAAAAGTTCTTGCCTCATTAATGTATTGTTTATTTTTTTCAGCATTTAATTGACAAATTATCCTTTCAAATAATTAATTGATGAGTTACATAATTGTCCATTTAGAATTGTTGAATGGACTGAGTCAAGTTTGGTGCCCTTTATATATTTCAAAATTTGTTTTTTTTAATTATGCATATAAATAATTTTAATGTTAATTTATTGAAATATTTCTATTTTTTCATTACCTCACCCTTGTTTTGACAAAAACAAGACCTTGCTGGATAATATCACAGAGAAACTATTTGTTCACAGTACTTGGCTCAGTGAGGATCTGTGTACCAAATGAGGAGATACTCAGAAATCTGTCTGCAGATTGTTACAACCCAGACTGGAAGTGGTGGGCTGTAATAAGAAAGGAGACCAAACAGAGGAGTGGGGGGTTCAACATCTGATTTATTTAACCAAAGTAAGGATTTACTAAAGCAAGTTAGTGAACAGAAAATGGCCATCTCAAGGTTTTACTCGGATGTCCCTCAGCAGGGTGCAGCACTGTTGAAGGTCATCTGAATGAAAGCTTGATATGCAGTTTCTTTATGAAAGTGTGTAAATATACAGTATGGTTGCCGTACATATGTTGAGGTTCTCAGACATCAGGCTTCTTTGCCCAGGCCTTCACTAGTGGGCTATTTTAAAAGTTGGTAAGGAGAAAAACCACAGCATATAGCTGATTGTTTACAAATGCAAGGAGGGAAATAACAATCAAAATCCTAGTGTTCTTGGACCAGATGAATGGAGCGCTCCACATGCACTCAGAGATGTTATGGCTTCTGTTTCTATAACTTTACATGCAGACATTTGAGGTTTGCCAGAAAGAAAAGCTGGCCTGTACACTTTGCAGGGCACAATGTCATCAATGAAGAAACCCCTGTCTACCATGAAGACCATCTCTAGTTGTAGCATTTTCAACACACCAGATTCCCAGGTTGGTCGCTGATAGTTCCAGCATACAGTGCTGAGACAAAGGTCACTGGCCTATGTGGCACAATCCAAATGAGCCTCTTCAGAGTGCAGTTGAACTTGAGGAAAATATATGACTCTGGAAGAGAGGGGAATATGGCCATTGACTAGCCTGGCAAGCCAGACTAAATAAATGTATTATTTAGTCTGGCCATGCTCCATTGACGGCTCTGGGTTGTGGGGCGGGTTCTACCGTTGTCTTTCAAATGATCTCCACATTCCACTGGACAATGAATGTGACATACTCTTGTTTCACTCTGTTGCATCATCCCACCCACCAGGCATATAGAGTGCCTTGACTGGCCCACAAAGCGGATAAAGCTCTGTGATTTGTTCACTAAGCAGATAGAGCACTATGATTGGCCCACCATTATGGACCAATCACAGCTCTTTATGTGTTTGAAACCCCTCTAGAGAGCTGTGATTGGCTAGCCAGAGTCCTGGTAGGAGCTGCGGAGCTTCCAATGGAGCATGCCTAGACCAAACTTTGCAAAGCAAGAATTTGGTCTAGTTCACTAGGCTAGCCATTGACACCTCAGATCAGTGCAGTCAAGAATTACTGGTGTTTGGGTAGTCCTGAACGTGTTGTGATGCCCCCACCATCTCATTGGGTTTTCATTTGTGTTTAATTGTGTTTTTCTTCTGTTGTAGGCAGCTCGTTAAGCAGCCTTGGAGGCACCTGGGCTCAGGGTGTGGTGCTGCCTACAAAGCCTACTGTTTTTCTGCTTTCACTGGGTCTCTCCTGTGTGGTGGAGAGTCCTCACTGGCCATTTTCTGTTCACTAACTTGCTTTAGTAAATCCTTACTTTGGTTAAATAAATCAGTTGTTGAACCCCCCACTCCTCTGTTTGGTCTCCTTTCTTATTACAGCCCACCACTTCCAGTCTGGGTTGTAACAATCTGCAGACAGATTTCTGAGTATCTCCTCATTTGGTACACAGATCCTCACTGAGCCATGTACTGTGAACAAATAGTTTCTCCGTTATATTATCCAGCAAGGTCTTGTTTTTGTCAAAACAAGGGTGAGGTAATGAAAAAATAGAAATATTTCAATAAATTAACATTAAAATTATTTATATGCATAATTAAAAAAAAACATGTTTTGAAATATATAAAGTGCACCAAACTTGACTCAGTCCATTCAACAATTCTAAATGGACAATTATGTAACTCTTCAATTAATTATTTGAAAGGATAATTTGTCAATTAAATGCTGAAAAAAAATAAACAATACATTAATGAGGCAAGAACTTTTTAAACTTGAACATACCTACACCAAGTCTATTTTTACCTGGTTAAAACCATCTAGCTTATGTGCACTTTTTAAAACACTGCCCAGCAAACATTCGGACGTTTAATGACAGTTGAACGGTCACAACTGTAAAATAATATCACAGGAATTAGGAAAGAATATTATAACATCAACTCTATGTTCCTTGGCCGGACTCGAACCTGGATCCTCCAGAGTGAGAGTCACCCGCTCTCCCAGCTGAGCTATGACAGCAACTGCTGAATCTCAGATTTTTTTATATAGATAGGTAGAGAGTAAAGTGCGGGGTAAACTAACCAATCAGAGGACAGGGAAGATCTGCCACAGGCCACGCCTCCAGAGTGCCAAAACTCCTCACAGCCGAGCGAGCGGAATTAGAAACCGAGCGCGCAGAGGCTGCCGAGCGCGCAGAGAGGCTGCCGCGCGCACACGTTTTCCTCTGCCGTGTGCTCGTTGGCAACGCACGCACGCAGGTTTGTCACTTGTGCACATCCTTGTGCGCTCACAGACACAGTTTGCTCCCTCTCAGTGCACAAATGACCTCTCGCCATGTATATTTTCGCTCACGAGTCCCGTTCACGCGCGCGCTGCCATGTATATTTTCGCTCGCGAGTCCCGTTCACACGCGCGCTGTGGACCCAATGCGCGTGCACGGGTTGTGGCACGCTTTAAACACCATAAATTTCTAAACTATTTATTTACAGGAAACCATCAGTTAATGTAATGATTGTCCCAGCCACAGCAATCAGAGTTATGCTGCACCCCCCCACCCCCAACCCAGTCTCACAGCAATCAAGGGCAAGCCGCACATGTGTGTTTAGCGCACCACACGTGCACATTATGCCGTTTTTAGCGGCTCAGGAGCCTGCAGGTACGGTGTGTGTCACTCACTCCGGTTAATCCAAGGGGAAGCCGACTCTGAGAGCATTTTTTTTGTTTTGTTTTGTTTTGTTTTTGCGACCAACACATCACTACATCATTCCCTTTCCTAATGTCCGGAAAGACGGCCTGGAGCGCAGGCGGAATGTTTTACTAACCTGCAGGAAATATCGACGACAGTTTTCCAGAAAGTAGCTAAGGGTTACTAGAGATGTTTCTACATTGTTTGCGAGGTACTTTCAGAATTTAAAAGTCAAGAAGGGGGTCTGAAAAGATGTTAGAAATAGCAACTAATTTGCTAAGTTGGCAACAATGTGGGAGGAGCGCTTGATTTGCAACTTGGAGCAGCGCAAGAGGGAGGAGAAAATAATCGGCTCGTTTTGTTTTCGTAATGTTCGAAACTCAGATCGTAATTGGGATTAAAATTTGATTAACTGAGCAGCCCTAGCGTGATATATTGGAGATGAGGGGTGAGTGTGAACAGGGTCAGATGCGTGTGTCTCACGCTTAATGCATGAGAGACGGCAGCCCTGAAGAAAACATCATTTGGCATCCCCTAGTGGAGATATGTGGTAAGCGCATCTAAAATCTAACAGATGCCATAATGCACCCCACCCAAAAATAATTCACCATCTGCTATTGACCGACTCCCCTCCCAGACCCTGACCTTGGCATCACTGCGCCTGGACAGTCCGAGATGCAACCTGGCTATGTCGGATGGGCCTAAACATGATGTCCAGAAATCTAATTCATTTAGGTTTGGCGAGCAGAACAGACCGGGGTAGACCGATATATCAGTCAGCCGATATATCGAGCCAATGTTTACAATTTATTTGGTATACCTCCTTTGAAAAGCCGACTCAAAGTGCTGTTGCAGAATTTAAATTAAATATAGATTTGCCTTCCTGAATTTGCTAAATAAATGCTATAAAAAATTATTTAAAAAAAAATTTTCTTTTTATTTACCATTTTGAATACTTGGTCAGTTATTTGATTTGTTTGATTAACTTTAGTTAGATGCCGTTCTCAAAATTAAGATTTAACAGGTTAAATTCAGTGTTCAAAAACTAATTCAGCCAAGAAAATTGGCCCAAAAAATCAACAGCGCATGTGAACCATCGGCTGACCGTGACCTTTACATATTAGCATTGGTAACGGCATTAGAAAAACCTATGTCTGTCATCCTCTAGAACAGACGATGGTTATAATTCTGTCATCCTCGGGTACTTTTAGCATTCTCTTGCTACATGAGGCACGGCATTTACATGGATCAGGAGTAACCCAGGAACTGCACCAGCAAGACTAGCTCATTTAAAATGCGGTCTTACAACAGATTTCTGCAGGCTGCTATCGCACAGGCAGGGAAGAAATGTGAGCTGTACACTCGAATAAGTAACAAACCACTTTTATGATTTAGAAAAAACGCTCTTCAGTAAGTTATGTAGAGGCGCTGCTGGCCTTGAACGATTAATGTTCAGTTTAACTGAACAACATTTGTACTGTGTTTTTGTTGAAATGTATTACTTTTCTTGAAAGTTTTATATTACATTATAAAATTGTCATTTATGCAACCTATAAAAATGCAAAGAAAAACAAATTTAACTAGATTATAAAATATGCAATTCAGGCATATAAAAGCAAAACTAAAATAATATAACAACTGTCTTGGTGCTTAGATGTTTATCACTCATGTCATCTCAGTCAGTTAAGGCCTGACAAGCTAGGGGAGTGTTCACAGGAAAAACCCTCGGTGGCAGCCTCGCTCAGGCCGGCTGCACAGGAGGGGGTTTGCATGTGTGCTACTGAAAGAAGAAAAAGAAGTTCAAGGCAAAGAAAATAATTCAATTTGGCTCGACCTGAACGTGACTCTGTGCTCAGCAATGTGGTTGTGTTTGCACAGCTGGAGAGCGTGCCCAGGGTCATCTCAGCGGGGAAGCTGGGTTTGACACTGCCGGGCACCGCTGCAGTACAAATCTGCTGAAGAACACAACATTAGCTTTTCCTTTTCAGAAAAAAAATGAAGTTACCCAAACTCTAAGGAGTCTTCTGATGAAGCATCATTTCAGATAGGGAGGACATTTTTATTTTCTCTCGTTAAAACTCGGGGGCAGACTGACCTGGATCATATTCAAAAGAAAGACATAAAAATATGCTTTTATCGTATCACACTGTTAGGATGTTGTCTGGGTGTGCCGGGCACCATTTAACCCTGATGGGAAACATCATGCATGTGCACACCAAACCGAAAAGAACTAACCTAAAGTTTAGCAAAAGACAATAATCCTGTCAACTGTGGCTAAAATTCGTGTAAAATAAATTAGAAACCCCGGCAAGATCCAATGAAGGGGGATCTAAGTGTCTTTTTTCCCCACCAGACAGGATAGAGTATGTTGATAACATTAATGTAGCATCACATCAATCAGTCAAGTCCTCTGGAAATATAATACGAACAACTTGATATAAGGTATGTAGGGTTACTAAATACCTTTGCAGCTTGGTTATGGACAAGATGTAATTCAAAGGCATGACTCTTCGATCTCTGGTGATATCTGAGACTTTATAATCTCACCAAGGCCATGAAAGGATATCTTTTTGCTTTCTTATGTTTGGAGAATGGTTTTCAAAACAGATGCATACCACTCTCAGAAATTCCCGACAGGACCGACTTGTCCTGGCATCTCCAGTTTCAATCTGATAGCCTCAAAATTGTCTCTGCAACCAAAACCTTCAAAAATGTGGTCCAAAGGGCCCGTCCATTGTTGCCGGTGAGGGTAAAAGGGATGACCCCGGTGTTCTATCGGTGTTGCACGTGTCCCAGGATCTTAAGGGATTCGTCGGAAGTCATGAAACCAGGGAAAGCTTCAGGTTCAGTTTGATATTAATCTTGTGTGTTTTGGAACAAGGACACTCTCAAAAACTCAAACTGCCACAAATCAGTGCACGAGCCAGCCTCTTCTGGCTTGTTCCTTTGTTCATTTGGAAACAAGCTGAAGCTGTAATCAAGGTAAAACATCCAAGTGATGCCAAGAGAATCTGATATCCGTATAAGTCGCATTTGGCTCAGTAAATAGTGATATGGATACAGGTGACCTCCCAGCTCGAACAATGGACGTCCCAAAAACAGATCCTCTGGAAATTGAACGGCACCACCTTGGTCGAGCTTTCTGTTTCTGTTTCCAAGGATTAGAAAGCTAACTGGACCCATGAGATTACACCGGTGCCCCTAAACATGATGCCTCTAGCAGGTGGACAGGTATTGAGCACTGTTAATCTTTAAGAGCTAGGTGGGCAGGAAGAAGGGAATTATAGGTCACGGAGAGGACAGAGGTAACATCTACTGAGATGGTGGAGCCTGCCTCAAAGCTATGACAATTTTTGTCTTCTTATGGTTTTTTGTTGCACTTCAGATTTTCTGATCAGAGAAGGCATTTCAATACCAGAGATAACCCGAGTAAATACATAATGCAGTTTTTCTGCATTTCTTGGTTCTGTGTGCAAAAGTAACTGACTCTAAACCTGATGACTGGTTGAAGAGTCCAGCATTTACACCCCCTAGAGTCTCTTTGTCAAAGCAAAAGTGAAACTTATCTCCTCTCTCTGCGTTAAGTCTTTTTAACACCTTAATCTAACAGCTGAAATGTCTCCCAGCCTTCATTAGGGTCTAAATGAGTTATTCATCACTAAATCAAACAAATCTGCTTTGTTTATGATCTAAAACATGCAGGAAATGTGCTGGAAGCACATTCCAGTGCCAGGCATGTCAGCTTCAATTGACTGAAGTCCAACAGGGACTAGACCAGCACTCTGAAGTTTCAAGTGCAGTGCACATTTATTTAACCATAATTTTAGGCATATTGGCTCAAAAATGATTTAAAAATATGAAAGAGTTGCAATGTGTGGCTTTAAATGATAAACAGCAAATGGCCTGTATATACATAACACCCCTCAAGGCATTTTGCAGCATAACCGGTCACTCACCCACGCACACACACATTCACACGCTGATGGTGATGAGCTACAATGTAGCACTAGAGCGCACTGACAAAAGCAAGTTGCTGAAAACAGGCGCCACCAGTCCCTTCGACTACCATCAGCCAAGGTGGGTCAAGTGTCTTGCCCAAGGACACAACAACTGTGACAGACTGAGTGGGGTTTGAATCTGCAACCCTCCTCCACCAAAGTCGGCATGTTAAAAATAGACCACTGGTCCCAAGATCGTTGGAAGGATGAAGATCACAATGATTGTTGGTAACAGAAGCCTGCAGAGGGACTGGGATCTCTCAAGAACCACGGGACCCAACACAAATCTCACAGTTGCCAGTTCTTTCCAGATCTTCTTTTTCTTCAGAGGAGGGATTCTCTTTGGAACTTTCCCGTGGACTCCATTTTGCAAAATTTAAAATAAAACATACCAGACTTGTGAAGAAATAACATGTTACTACAATTCAGGAACAGGCCTCGTGAAACTGTTGGAGAAGAGCATCATACAGGCTCCTTGTTTCTGTAGTGACAGAAGCTGTGTGCACCTGGTTTAATGAAACAAGTGCGAGACCTACCCTCATTTGCTTGCATCACACAGATGACAGGGATGCGTACTGCTGGGTCCACTTTCCCGACTGATACAAGTCAGTCATAAAAAGTTTTAGAGTCCTGAGCATATTTAATTTGAGTTGTAGGTGCAATCGTTCATTCATGTCAGTCTAGTTCTGCAGAAAGACAAATCATGCCTTTCTTTTAGATCATGAAGCATTTCTATATTTGGGGGTCCTTGGAGCAACCTCTTGTTGCATGTTGGAGTTACAGCTTTAATCTGAGAGCCCTACAATAAAAGTTGTGGAGGTTGATTAGGTTCATATAAACGCTGAAGCACAAAATAGAGAAAGCAGTGTTTGTATGGCTTCTCTCATCAAGTGTCACTTTTGTCCCTTCGAGCCTTATTTTATCTTTTCCATGACCCGGGTCATCTTAAATCACAACCGTCACTCTGCACAGCAGAAGAACAGGGTGTGGCAGTTCCAGGTCATTCACCAAAACCTAAACCGATAATCAGCTGTGTCCGCCTTTCCTCTTTCACATGTTATGCCTCAGAGACTGACCCAGGCAGAGAAGGAAAAGCCTGAAAGCTGAAGCAGGTTGGAACCAGGAAGAGGAAAAGGTGGAGGTGGATGAAATCCCATTAAGGCTCATCTGGAGCAAAGGTCAAACTGACTGTAGAGGGGAAACAGAACAGAGAGTGTGTAAGTGTTTCATGGTGATCATTAGCAAAAAGGGAGAGTCAAATCCAGGATAAAACCTAGAGAAAGAAAAGGAAGAGAAGAAAGATGTGGCTTCAGAATCTGTTAAATACAACATGTTGGGGCAGGAATGACCTCAAGTTGAGTTTAAGATACACATGCTTGCACAGATAAAAAGTTAAAAGTGACAAGCCAGATGGTTTTGGTACACTTCGTCAAACGTGAAGCTGCACCTGTGGCCGTCCCACACACCTGCACGCAAACGCTGCTGCAGGTAAAGAGACACTTCAAACCTAAACGGTTTACCGTTTGGTTTTAAACGCAGTAGGTTTCATTGCAGCGTATTGCAAAACTCGTTTAGCTGTCGTTGGTTATTACAGTGTTCGGTCCACCTAAATGTGTCTTTTTTAAGCATTGCCCAATTCCACATCTGCTGTATAAATTAGCGGCTGGCTTGCTGAGTCTGGTTTCAGAGGAAATATCCTCCTGCAAAAATATTTGTTGTCAGCAAAGATTAGTTCCAAATCAAAAACCACACACTGGAATATTAGCATCAAGCGGGAGCAAGCGATGTTGAATTTGAAGAGAGGAACTGTTGTTTTTGTTAGTTTTGGGTAAATGTAATAGATTCCAGACTTGTTGAACATCAGGCTGGAGGCCAGTTATGTTTATCTGTAATGCACTCAGACAAATTGCTGAACTGACTGACCATCCAACCACTGCACTGTTTGATTGCATCGTGTGTGCTACAGGGACATCTCCTACTTTTGCAGAAGAAAGTTATATGATTTCACTGAAATCTCACAAGGTCAGGAAAAGACTTCTTAGTGAAAAGAAACTGACTCTTTTTTTTATATGTTTATATCAAACTGACTTTTAGACAGTTTTAACAAATCTTGGTCTGTACATACAGACCGTATACTTCAGTCTTTTTGCTTCACAGCCTTAGATGGAAACACAAATACATATTTTACCATCTTTACCAATGCAAATTGTAACGTTCGTTAACAATATCAGTTACAGTTCAAGTAGATTAAAAAAAATACAGAAAACCAGAAATATATTAAAGCTGTTTAATATAGCTATAAATACGTTATGAATAAAAAAGTACAAAGTGGTTCTCTCATTTGTCTAAAAACCTCCACCAATAACACAGTTCGGACCAAAACCAACTATTAGACCACCCAGTTGTCTGCCTCGCCAAACTGCTGCATTTCCACACTTCCCTCATTAGACACACACATTTAGCAACACAACATCACTGTTGTGAGAGGTAGGGCTGCTCAATTAATCGAATTTTAATCACAATTACGATCTGAGTTTTGAACGATTAGAAAAAACAAAACAAGCCGATTATTTGCTCCTCCCGCTTGCGCTGCCCTGAGCTGCAAATGAAGCGCTCCTCCCACAGTGTTGCCAACTTAGTGACTTTGACGCTATTTCTAGCAGCTTTTCAGACCCCCTTTTTGACTTTTTAACTTAAAAGTACCTAGCAAACACCTCAGAAACATCTCTGGTAACCCTTAGCTACTTTCTGGATAACTGTCGTCGACATTTCCTGCAGGTTAGCTAAACACACCACCTGCACTCCGGACTGTTCTTCAGGACATTAGGAAAGGGAATGATGTGTGTCAGTCGCTAAAGACAGCTCTCGGAGCCGGCTCCCTGTTGGATTAACCAGAGTGAGTGACACACACACCGTACCTGCGGACTCCTGAGCCGCTAAAAACGGCTAAATGTGCGTGTGCGGCGCGCTAAACACACGTGCAGCTTGCCCCTGATTGCTGTGAGACCGGGTTGGGGGGTGGGGGGTGCAGCTGTGGTTGGGACAATTATTACATTAACTGATGGACTTGTAAATAAATAGTTTATAAATAAGGTAGAAATAAGTTCCTCACGCTGATAACTAATAACTAATCTCTCTGAGGACACGGTGCTAGTGCATGCTCCTACAGCACCTTGACACGACTCAATAAATGTTATGCAACATTTTGTGAACATCAATTTATTTGCGTTTATTTGTTATAAATGCCACTGTATAATTCTTGCTGTCAGTATTTTCAAGATATTGGTATATGGGTCTGTACTGGTTAGACTTTAATGAGTTAAACCAAGATCTATAGCCCTTGGGTCATAAACTATGAGCTATAAGTATATTGGTCTTTTTATACTGGGAATCAGGAGTTATTTTAGTGATCATCTTGTTTCTTATTTATTTTTGTCCTGATTGTGCCCTGAGCAATTTTATGACTGAATAAAAACAAATAAAATCAACATAAATTGAAAAATCGTCCTAAATAATCGTGATCTCAATTTCAGTCACCATAATCATGATTATTATTTTTGCCATAATCGAGCAGCCCTAGTGAGAGGTTCTCCGCTCAATAATATCAGAGAAGGAAAAACAGATGGCTGCGTAACTTCGCCTTCAGGACAAACTACCAGAGTCCCAAAAAGAAAAACACAGGTAACAAAAGACATAGAAAGCAACTACTGGTGTTTAGCACCCTTTTGGTTCCTCTGGTAATGTGGGTTTCCAGTTCCAGTGAAGGCAGAACCAGTGATGATACCCGAGGGGGGTCTGAGGGCTCCGTGACCGTGTTTGCATTCCAAACCAGCTTGTTTTTGACACGTTACTTTGGGCTGTGGTTGGCACTAAATACACAGTGAATTTATTATTGCAGCACTTTTCAGCAAATATTGTTACCGTTATGTACCCTTGTGTTGTTTGGCACTGACGTCTCAGTTCTGTTGTATGTTTGTGTGTCCCTTAGTTCTTTCTTTCTGCAGGCCTAAGAGTGAATTCTTGTACATCCTGTATTGTTTGTTTAGTGGAATTGTTTTCTCCCCACCTCCTGCTTCTCCCTTTCCCCCCACCCCCCACCCCCTCACCCACACCCCCACCACCACCACCCCACCCCTTCCATTAGGGTTAAGCATAACCAAAAACATTTATAATAAAGTTTTTATACCAGGTGGGGCATTGTAGCTGAATCTGTAATGCTCTATCTGTGAACGTAAAACTATAAGGCTTGTTTTTGGCATTCGTGCATCAATTCGGATTACTATAGATTGCTACAGGTCACGGGGCAAAAAATCATCTAGCTTGTTTGCAGATTCGTTTTAACAGCAACCATCATTTCCTTAGCAGACCATAGTTATAGCTTTCAATGATCAATTGCAAACTATGTGATTAGTAGAACATAAAAACAGCTGTTCCTGCACCACTATAAAGCCCTTTTCAGACAGACATTCTGGAACATTTGCGGACAATTCAATCCGGTTTTTAACCGGAACTGTGTTTTCAGACACACCACTTTTGTACCGGAACTTGTCCTTTCGGCTGCGTTCACACAGCAGGGAAAAGTTCCAGATGTCTGACGGCGGCGGGGGGTGGGGGGGAATCGGACTTATGTTAAGAAGAAGAAGAAGAAAATATCGTTTCTATAGCGCCTCTCAAGATAAAAATCACGAGGCGCTTAAGCATAATTCTGCGCACACGAAGACGCATAAGAGACCTGGATGATGAAGCTCAATGGTTAAAGGAATCACGGAAGCTGTGTGAAGCGCTCCGTCGCGCGTCTAGACGGTACCGTAGGAGGCGAGCTGCCGTGGTTCGCCGCATGCTACAGCAGCGGGTTATCTAGGTGCACACAGCGTCCCCCGGTCCCCTCCTCCTCTCCCTCCCTCTTGTCCGGAACTTTACCTCACCAGTCTG
Organism: Nothobranchius furzeri; assembly: GCF_043380555.1. Classification (NCBI taxonomy): domain Eukaryota; kingdom Metazoa; phylum Chordata; class Actinopteri; order Cyprinodontiformes; family Nothobranchiidae; genus Nothobranchius; species Nothobranchius furzeri. The sequence continues at coordinate 73,162,856 of NC_091742.1, read as the reverse complement.
AATCAGCCACCCTGTCCGTAACAAGTCCGGACCTGTTACTAGGGGCTTTGTCCGGATAAATTCCGGAACACGTTATCCGGATGTTTGTATTCAGACAGAAAGGTCTTACGGACAGATTCCGGAACATTTCCGTTTTTCATGGCCTGTCTGAAGGGGGCTTTAAGTAGTAGTGCAACTGACAGCGAACAACTGACTATGGGAGGCAATGCACTTTCAAATAATCTCCGGAACAGAGCTGTAGGCAGACATGAGGCAGGAGACGGATACAAAAAAAATCTCAATGTCTTTATTAATCCCAAGGACCATGGAAAATTCTATAATCAAGAAATGTTTGGTACTACAAGGACCCTCCCTGGATCCGGCTGTCCCTTCAAACTGGATGGAAGAGCAATGAGGAAACTGGTAAGAGAGGTTAGCAAGAGGCCAATGGTCACTCTGAAGGAGTTACAGGGATTGTTAACCCAACACAGCTCACCAACCACAACACACCATCAGTGTTGGGAGTAACGCCGTTTAAGTATAACGGCGTTTCTAACGGCGTTCTTTTATAGGTAACGGAATAATCTAATTAATTACTTTTCCCGCCGTTGCAACGCCGTTACCGTTACTGGGGACGGAACGCTGTGCGTTACTATGTGCTTGTCGAACGTTGAGCAACAGTGTGAGGCTTTCTGACCGCCACACTTCAGCTGCAGCCAGGGAGAGAGAGGTGTCGGTAACGCACTTACAAACACGATGATGATTGGCCGGGTGGGCGGAGACCCTCACGGTCTCAGTCGCTGCATTCTGTAGACACAACGGGAACAACTCCGTTTAAAATAACCGCGTTAATAAAAAATATGTCTTTCTGTAACAAGCAAACTAATTAATTACCCGCTTCTTTTATCAAAACGTTGTTCCTGTTACTGGTAAGGAAATGCGTGCGTTAAGCAGTGCGGTGTGTTGAAGCTGTCGTCAGCTGATCAGGAGCTAAAGAGGCAGATGTTTAAGAGCATCATGGCCCGTGAAGAACGAGGAAGACGTGATGAAAGACCCGCAGATTTGTTGCTGCAGCAGCGAATCTGCGGGTCTGCAGCCGTGCCCTTAGCGTGACAGCGGGACGTCCCGAAGGTCCGCTCATCTGTTCACCTCTCAGACGTCCTGATCTTCCACCTTCCTAGATCATCCAGCTGTAACCTGTTTCTGATCATGTCTTTAGTCACGCTGTAACACTGATGCATTAGTCTCAGACGTCATGGAGCTCAGGTGTTATTAGAACTACCTGTGTGTGTTCACCACCCAGCTTCAGATCTTCTGTGTTTGGGTCTGACCCACGTTAGTACATTTAAGTCCTAGGCTTGTGCCTCTTCTAGTGTCATTTTAAAGGATATTTATTTATTTATTTAACCGTTACTAGATTAGTAGCAACAGAAATGCTACTAAAAACACACAATTATGTGAAGCTGTAAAAATTAGAATGCTGTGCAAAATTACATTTATTTCTGTAATTTAACTAGACTGAGAGACCATTTAAAGGCTCGGGAACCTTTACAGGTGTTTCTATTTGCAATTTTAAATTTTAGCTGATTGGGTTTTTGTTAAATATCACACAGTGACCTTTTAATAGTCTAGATTAGTGTAATGTTCCTATTAGTAGTTCCTCCTGTTAAGTGCTTATTTGTTTAAATTATTCAGGTTTATATAAAACATTTGGACATACATTTTATTATGTTCAGTCATTAGTCATTTATATTTTACTATTGTAGTAATTCTTGCATGCTTTAATGAAAAAGTAACTAAGTAGTTACTTTTGTTGGTAATTAGTTACTTTTATGATCTTGTAACTCAGTTAGTAACTGAGTTACTTTTTTGACAAAGTAATCAGTAACTATAACTAATTACTTTTTTAAAGTAACGTTCCCAACACTGCACACCATCCCCACAGTAATGCATGGAGGTGGTAGTGTCCTGTTGTGGGGGGTTTCTCTGCCTCAGGGAATGGGGCTCTCGTTAGAGTAGAAGAAAAATGAATGGGGCAAAAAAAATGTCAAGTTCTTGAAGAAAATCTACTTCACTCTTCCAGAAAGTTGAAGATGGGGAGATGATTCTCCTCTCACCGTGACAACAATCTGAGGCTCAGTGAAAGTATGTATAACTGTTCATTCTGAATTGTGTTAGAAGAAAACCAGCACAATAGCTGCCACCAACTGGACTGGAGGGTGGAACTGTAGAACCATAAATCAGGAGATCACGCGCATCTATCTGGTCTTCCAAAAAATGATGTGCTCTGAAAAGACTCAAAGATTCTAGGTTCAATGTTGGACCTGTTCGATACGTGAGGCCCAGAGTCTGAGAAGGGCAAAAGCTGATGCTCCTTTGAGTCGGCAGCAACTGCACACCATAAGCTAAATTGAAGTCTGTGTTGAGATATGTGAAACTGGAGCCTGATAAGGCTCTACAGCACCTTTTTTTTTTAGTCAGCACCACCAATCAACAGCAACACGAAGAGTACATCTTGTTTATGTGTCGCTGTACGATCTTTGTATGTGTCAGAGCTACAAATAGACCGTTTTGTACTCAGTGTCAGTGAAACTTGGCCAGGCCTGGATTAGGTGTACCTGCAAATAGCTTTGATTTGAGTAAAACCATGCACCAAAGAAAATGATGACAGGGGCTGCATGAACTAAGATGCCAGCTGCAATTATCATTTATTTATTTATTTACTTATTTATTGGAGCAGCATGTGTTTGTGAGGTGTTGCCAGAATGAGACAAACTACTTCCTTGTGAGTTTTACATGAAAAAAAGCGGCTCGGGGAGTAATTGCTGCTGTACGGATTTAAAAGTTGAGTTAAAGCGCGGCATTCTCAATCCATAAAGTATATTTCCCTGTTTTAATACAAGTTTATTTCAAGTTAAAAGTTATGCTGACCTGCTCTTCCTTCTGGTTTATTGCCGTTTCGTATATCCTGAGTTTCTGACTGCAGGGCAGCTCTAATGAGGATTGAGTTCACAAAAGATAAGAGAAGATGATTTCTGAGGTTTCCAATAAATCTTAGAGAAAAGAGCCTTTGTAGTTCTGAGCTCTGTTGAGGGTAGTATCTGTGTAATGAGTTCATTCAAAGTTTCATCTGCAACATGTAAGATATTAATTGTTATACAGAAACCAGCTATAAAGATATGAATCACTTTAATGCCTCAGGAAACTGGGAACGAGTTGCAATAGTTTATCGAGTTATGTGCCACGACTTCCACCTACATAAGGTTATTAAGAGCTACACAAGACCCAGGCTGTGTCTTCAGGTAATGATTTGCCCATAACTGCTTTTGCTCGTGTTGATGGAGCAGCTTGTCCAACAGAGAGTCAGCCACATTCCTGCTGCACCCTCCTGCCAATCAGTGACAGCTGATGTACTCGTTTCATCCTGACACACACACACAATCCTTTCACTAGGTTGTTTGCAAGCAGAAGTACACAATGCACTCACACAAGGATATGCTCAGTTAACAGATAGCCGTTTTCTCTCTGTCAATCAAAATGAAGCAACCGGCTCCCACATTCCATCTTCCTCCAGATTTTACAGGAAAAGTCAACTCAGTTCATCTCAGGCGTTACATCTCATTGTTTCTTATTTTAATGGGATGATTTCCAGAAGTTTTAATTAAATCCACTTGGTGCTGTGAGGTGAAGATGATGTGTAAAGCCCTGGAGTGAGTACTTTGTGTGACTGTGAGAGCTATTCGGGCAGATAAGGCAAATGTCAGCAGCTCTTAAAGAACAGAAATGTGGTTATTACTGGGAATCAGTGAAAGGAATCATCCAAGTCTGATCTCTTTTTTTCTTTAAGTTATCGCCATAAGAGAGCCGTGTATAGAAAAAGCTAGAGTTAAGCAAATGATCAGAGGAACTACAGACCGAATTAAAGGTCAAACATGTAAAGTAGAATTTAACTAAATTCTACTTGTAGGTCTTTGAAAGGCGTCCATATATTTATAGTGATAAGGGGTGTGTATTGGCAAGATCCCGGTGATACCATATAAATCACAATACAGGGCAGACGATACGACAGAAGTCCAAACGTGGACTTTATAAATGGAAGCGCACTGCATATGTTCGCTGAAAGAGTCATTGTGATTTTTCTTACTTTTTGTTCAAATTTGTATTTGTTGTTTGATAGACTGACGTGTAAACGGCTCATAATAAACACAATTAGTGTTAAAAAGAAGCCTCATCAGTGTTCCCCTGTGGTGCCCGCTACTGTGGCATTTTATTTAAATACAGTTGTTTTAATGAACATAGATTACCGGCTTTCTTTCTTTTATCAGTTTGAGTAAGACATTAAATGATCGCTGCTGCATTTGGACGCATTCTGAGGAGGGTGCATTTGTTCACAGCCAAAGGTCGTATGATCCATGTCTCCTGGTCACTTTTGTTTTTAAAATAATAATAAATAAACATTCAACAATACCATTAAATATCCATTCATTTTTAGTCTAAACAATCTGAACAAAAAGCCTCAGAAACATCGAAAAATGCAATTAAACAATTTCACTTAAATTAGGAACATTTCAGCTGCTGCGGCCCAAAGTGCACATTTTTTCTGCTCCATGTAAACCTGAACTGTGCACCTGCTTGTCTATAATCAAATGTCTCTAGGGAGCATGCTAAAGCTGCTATAATCATGAGGTTCTGGATTTTTGCCTAACCCATTCTTTCCACTGACCGTGGAAGCTGCCGCGTAATGTATTAGCAGCGTTTTACCTGCAAGCTCATTCCCAACCGGGAGCAAATCTGATGCGAAACGGGAGTGAAAGCATTCCACGTAGTTCATCCTGTGATGTCACAAAATCACAGGAGAATTGCAAGACCACGCACGTCTTCAAGTCCTCACACAATAATAAGCATAATAATAAAAAAAAGGTCTGGTTTATTTTCTGCTCTATTTGCTTCGGCTACAGGAGTTTTAATAGGAAATCAATATGTTTACCTGCATGCGACTTTTATTTTGAAAGTTTCCAGATGTTTTACACTGCTTTTATGTTTGACAAACCACCACCAGGCCAGCAGCAGCTACCAAGCCACCACCAGGCCAGCAGCAGCTACCAAGCCACCACCAGGCCAGCAGCAGCTACAAACCACCACCAGGCCAGCAGCAGCTACAAACCACCACCAGGCCAGCAGCAGCTACAAACCACCACCAGGCCAGCAGCAGCTACCAAGCCACCACCAGGCCAGCAGCAGCTACCAAGCCACCACCAGGCCAGCAGCAGCCTACAAACCACCACCAGGCCAGCAGCAGCTACAAACCACCACCAGGCCAGCAGCAGCTACCAAGCCACCACCAGGCCAGCAGCAGCCTACAAACCACCACCAGGCCAGCAGCAGCTACAAACCACCACCAGGCCAGCAGCAGCTACCAAGCCACCACCAGGCCAGCAGCAGCCTACAAACCACCACCAACGATTCTGGGATATACCATAGGCCAATAGGCCCGGAAGCCCAGGTTTTACTAAACACTAACGGCTAAAAAGGAAAAAATACCAGCAACCAGCATCTGGGAAAGCCACAGGCTACAGGCATCAACTCAGGAAGCTGGGCTAAAGGATTCAACATCAGCAATTAGCAACTGGGTGAGTCATTGGCTACAGGCCTCAACACAAGCTACCAAGAAACAGGTTTAACTGCTGATAGTAACAGTTTTTCAAGATGGGACCAAAGAGGATTAATAATGACGAAGTGGATGAAATTAAAAAATCACTTGACTTTCTGGCTGAAGAACTTACAACAGTCAGGCAACAACAGAAAAGTATTATGGATTTGGTACAAGAAGTAAAAAAACTGAAACAACAAAATGCTGAGAAGGACAAACAAATCTATATTTTGCAAAAACGAGTGGATGAACTAGAGCAATATTCAAGAATAAATGATGTTGTCATTACAGGAGTTGATATAAAACCTAGATCATATGCTCGAGCAGTAGCAAATAATAATGGGGAGGAACCAACTGAAACAGATATGAATCATGTGGAAAGGCAGGTAACAACTTTCTTTCACTCAAAGGGTATTGAAATCAGTGAGAACAACATTGAAGCATGTCATGTTTTATCAAGTAGGAATAGGAAGGGAAAAGTGTCTGTGTTAATGAGATTTGTGAGCAGAAAGATGAAAAATTCACTCCTTAAGCAGGCAAAAAAGTTGAAAGGATCTGAGGTCTATGTAAATGAGCATCTGACAAAGTATAATGCAGAAATTGCAAAGAAAGCCCGTTTTCTGAGAAAGCAGAAAAAGATCCAGGGTACCTGGACTGCAAATTGTAAAATTTTTGTTAAATTGAATGGAACTCCAGAAGAAGCAAAGATACTGGTGATTAAAAGTTTAGAAGATTTGGATCAATTTCAGTGAAAGAGATGATGGGATGGAGGAATGGAATGTGTAGATTAAAATATGAGGATAATGAAATTTCATTTAGGACTTGATCTTTCAATGATATTTGGATTTTGAAACATGATTAGTGTGAGGGAGATTAGAAATTTACAATTGACAGGATGACAAATGAACTACATATTGACACAAATATAGGCTGTAAAGATAGGTTTTGGGACTTTGACAGCAATATTGATCCTGATTACAATTTCTTTAATAATGAAATACATGAATGTAATTATTACAATGAAGAACAATTCAATATAAAGATGAAGTCAGAAAATAGTTTGACAATAGCTCATTTCAATAGCAGAAGCTTATATGCAAATTTTGACGCCATCAAGGAATATATAGCACAATTCAAGAAACCATTTACGGTCATTGCCATATCAGAGACATGGATAACACATAAAAAGGAAGGAAATTTTGAATTGTATGGATATGACTTTATCCACCAAGACAGAATAAGAAAAAAAGGAGGAGGGGTGGCACTTTATATTGACAAAAATCTTAATTACAAAAAAGTAGAAATGATGACGACTACTATTGAGGGAGTGATGGAATGTGTAACAGTAGAAATAAGCATGAAAAAGAAGAAGAACATATTAGTAAGCTGTATATATAGAACGCCAGGCTCTAAGATTGAAACATTTAAGAATAAAATGGAGGAGATGTTTACAAATTTGTACCAGAAGGGAGTGTTTATTTGTGGAGATTTCAATATAGACTTGCTAAATCCAAATAAAAACAAAAGTACAGAGGAATTTATTGATATAATGTACAGTCTAGGTTTATTTCCATTGATAACCAGACCGACTAGAATAACATTACACTGCACTACTTTAATAGATAATATATTCACTAATATAATGGAAGAAAAGGTGGAAAGTGGGTTATTAATAAGCGATATCAGTGACCATCTACCGGTTTTTGCTTCTTATGACTGTCATTATAAAAATGAAACAGAAGGAACTAACTATATGTATAAAAGAATGAAAACAGAACAGAGGTTAAATAGTCTTAAAAATGATCTATTAGAACAAGATTGGAATATTGTTTATGAAAAAAATGAAGTAGACCAAGCATATGATACCTTTTTAAATATATTTAAAAGTCAATTTGACAGAAACTGTCCAGTTATCAAAAATATTCAGAGGAATAAGTATAAAGAAAAACCGTGGATGACCAAAGGTCTACAAAATGCATGCAATAAAAAAAACACACTTTACAGAGAATTTATAAAAAACAGAACGACAGAAGCAGAACAAAAGTACAAAAGATATAAAAACAAACTCATAAATATAGTGAGAAGCTGTAAACGTGAATATTTTATTAAAAAGTTAGAGCACAATAGAAACAACATAAAAGGCATCTGGAAAGTATTAAATGGCGTAATTAGGAAAGAGACAGGGAATAATAACTATCCACAACATTTTATAGAGAGAAAAAATAATATTACAAACATGAATGAAGCAGTGGATGAATTCAACAAATATTTTGTAAACATAGGATCTAAATTGGAGGAAAAAATAATAGTTGATGAGATACAAACGGATGCCACAGAGTATGTTGAAAGAAATAAAAAGTCAGTTTTTTTAAGAGCAGTTGATGAGAAGGAGATTTATGAGATAGTTAGAAATATGAAGAATAAAACCAGTACAGACTGGAACGATATTGACATGAAAACACTGAAATATGTGATTGAGGGCATTGTAAAACCATTAACACACATTTGTAATCTTTCTTTTCAAAAGGGGTTTTTTCCAAATAACATGAAAGTAGCAAGGGTAATTCCTATTTACAAGACAGGAGATAAGCATCAATTTACAAATTATAGACCTGTGTCAATACTATCACAATTTTCCAAAATATTAGAAAAACTGTTTGTTAAAAGATTCGATAATTTTGTTGATCAATGTGAGTTGCTGACGGAATGCCAGTATGGCTTCAGGAATAATAGGTCAACAGTCCAGGCACTGATTGATCTTAATGAGGAAATAACAGAATGCATTGACAAAAAGAAGCATGCAATAGGGTTGTTTTTAGATCTGAAGAAAGCTTTCGATACAGTAAACCATGATGTATTGATGAGAAAAATGGAAAAATATGGTTTCAGGGGTATAGTATTGGACTGGATAAAAAGTTATTTATCAAATAGACAACAATACGTGCAAATAAATCAACATAAATCAGGACTAAGACAGATACAATGTGGGGTGCCTCAAGGATCAGTCTTAGGACCTAAACTATTCATAATGTACATAAATGACATTTGTAGGGTTTCACAAGTTTTGAAGTTTGTATTGTTTGCAGATGACACAAATGTTTTTTGCTCGGGGGTGGAATTGCAACAGGTCCTGGATGTGGTCACACAGGAAATAAATAAATTAAAAAAATGGTTTGATGTAAATAAACTGTCACTAAATTTAGAGAAAACAAAATTTATGTTGTTTGGTAATGAAAGAAGACACAATGAATTAGATATAGTAATTAATAATGTAAAAATTGAGAGAGTATATGAAATAAAATTTCTTGGGGTGGTCATAGACCGCAGAATCTGTTGGAAGCCACACATCAAATATGTTAGGGGGAAGCTTGCACGGGGCATTGCTTTATTGGGGAAAGCTAAGTATATTTTTAATCAGAAAGCACTTTATATGTTATACAATACGATGCTACTGCCATATTTGAGCTATTGTGTAGAGGTCTGGGGAAACACGTACAAAAGTCATTTACAGACATTAACAACAATGCAGAAAAGGGCTATCAGATTAATATCAAATGCAGGATATTTGGATCACACAAATGAACTTTTTATTAAAACACGGATAATGAAGTTCCAGGACTTGGTTAAATACAAAACAGCACAAATAATGTATAAAGTAAGAAATAAATTAATGCCTGATAAAATACAGAAACTGTTCACAGAGAGAGAAGGAGGATATAACCTGAGAGGAACACTAAACTTAAAGATACATAAGTTTAGAACAACATTAAAACAGATGTGTATCACAATAATTGGGGTTAAATTATGGAACAATTTAGAAGAAGAAATTAAAGTAAGTACAAATATAAATGTGTTTAAAATGAATTATAAAAAACATATTCTGAACAAGTATATAGTAGAAAATAGATGATTTATGTGAGTGTCCTTTATTCTAAGGAAAAGTAAATTGTATCAATTGTAAAAAGATGTTTTTTTTTCTTTTGTTGTTTTTTTTCCATATAATTTGGTGGTTTTTGGTGACTTGTACCATTTTGTTTGTTTTAATGTCGGTTTTGTGTTAGATTTAGTAAACAAGTAAAAATTACTTGTATAAAGGGGTAGGGACATATAAGTTTCCACTTCAGCCTACTCCTTTTCAAACACAGAAGAAGGGATGATATGTATTTTTTCTGTTTGTGGTATTTTTTTTTTTTAAAAAATGTATGTTTTCTTTGTTTGAAATAAACTAAACTAAAAAAAAAAAAAAAAAAAACTTCCTGTTTGGCTCGATCTAAACTGCGGAGCTGATGTGTTTTGGAAAATAACAGGTAAAAAATAGAGTTATGGCGTTCCCTCGCTTCTGGGGTGCATCCAAAACATTACACTGTGCTGCCAGTGGAAAGGAAGCCATCCACTACAACGGCTAACTGCCACAAAGTACATTTCACGGCCATTTGGAGTTGCTTTCATGTGCAGGAAAGAAGGGGTCAAACAGACTCATGGCTGTTTACATGTTGTTTTAGATGAATCCACGCTCCTCTGACACACTGGATACACAAGGGAGTGCTGGAATAACAAGCGCTACTTCAGCCAAAGTTTTAAAATCAGGAAACATTTCTCCAAATAAAATAACCAGAAGTCTACCAGACTTTCTGAAAGAAGGGCTTCCACTTTATCTGGAAGCACTTGACACTGCGCTCGTGTGTACTAGTGGTCTGTCAGACGCTCAGAGATCCTCCTCAGCGCGTTGTCCGCTTCCACACAGTCGACAGCAGAATGCGGAGAACGTGTGAGATAATGCTCAGATGCTCTGATGGGAATCTTTTGTTGAATGATTATGTCACCTCCACAATGTACTCAGTGTGTAACGTGTAAAATATCTGCGCACCTGATCGAGTCATTAACAAACGTACTCACGGGCAAACTAATAAAGTATTTTGTGAAAACGACTGTTAACGGCTCAGCCATTGTTGATAGTCTAATAATTTGTCCAATTGCCCAACCGCCGTAGAGGATAAGGTATATATCCCTATTCATTGGGACAATAAAAGCCAGATGATATTTACAATTTTTAAAATGGAGTTTATTTAGAAAACCTAAGCCTGATGCTTCCAAGAAACATCCAATGGTATCACAAGATCCTGTTCCGTCAGAGTCAAGGCAGTAAAAACTGCTGCCATCTAGCAGTCAGAGTTTGAACTGCACCACACTAAAGAAATACAGTAAATGGTTGCACATACGTAAACTCATTAAAAAAATCGTTACATGGCTTTTAAATATCACTTCGGTATCTCTAACACAAATAATCACAACGATTTTGTCTACTGTTATTGTCTTACATTGCTAATTGTTAAGATTTAAACTTTAGACTGCATGCTGGTGCAGATGGTAACACTACTGCAAGAAGCTTGCAGGTACGAAGACTGACTGCAGAGTTTCTGTATAATGTTAGCATGTTCCCTCCATGCATGTGTGGGTTCTCTCTTAGCAATCCGGTTTTCCTCCCACAGACCAAAAGCATACATGATGTTGACTGGAGCAATTTTCAGTTGTAGACGTACATCCGATGACCACTTTTCTGCGAGTTTCATTCATATGTGTCCAGTGAGGAACACAAACAAATATATTAGGGCCTTCATTTACATTTCAAAGGCAAAAAATAAGTGATATTTAAACAATTGTTTAAAGACATTTTATTCTAACCTTTGTTTTGAGTTTTAATGCTGATTAGTTTAATGTATTTAGGCATTTTAAAATATTTTTATTGTAAAACTGTGGTCCTGGGGAAGATGAACACCATAACGTATTCCTTTTACACGCTACTTCATCTGAGTGTTTAAATTTTAATGGATAATTTAGAGATAAACGGTGGCCAAAACCAAACTAAAACATTCTGCAGATACTGTCCATATCCTGGTCTGTTTTTGTTCATCAGTCTGTCTTCTTTTAGCTTTCTGCTGAACTGATCTCGACTTACATCCAGATTTTTTCACAGTAAACTGACTCCAGCATCTGTCAGATCAACCTCAAGGCTTCGCAGGCCACCTGGTCGCCACAATCCCAATTATTCCAGTAACGATGTGACTCATTGTCGAGATGAGAGAAGAAACTCGACTGCTTACACAAAAGGCTTCATTTTCAACAGCGTTATGCCCCAATGAAAGAGGAGCAGGGAAAATGAGGGGTGAGTGGCACGCTCAATGTCAACTCCCATCCTGCTTCTCGGCTGAGGATGATGTCACGGCACATAGGAATGCTGGGATGGAATTCCCCAGTGACACTTCAAACGCAACACCAAGGCGAGCTGATGACAGAAAACTACAGTGACCTGTGGGTGCATTTTAGTCATGGTAGAGTTTATTTTAAGGGTCAAACATCAGTCACCAGGAAACATGCAGACAGTAAGACTACACGGGCCTTCTGAAGGGTTTCAAATACAGGTCATCTACAGTGTATGGTCAAGTTCAACTTCAGGTCAAATCTACCTTTGAATTTGCTTGGCCTGGTTTAGGGGTCATCGTGGGGATAGGTGATATGAGCTATGTCGTAGTATTCATCTCAATTTAAATTCTTATAATTGACCATAGCCTTGTTTATTTACGTTTGTTTTATTTATCGTTAATGATAGGCCGACACTAGTAAGTGAGCAGATGTTGATGGCAAAGTGAGAAGGAGACTGCTAGCTTTTGTTAGCATTGGAGAGGCTGGTGACTAGCTTGCCTAAGCTGGTCACCCACTGGATTTCTACTCAATCTGCTGTCCTTGATCACAAACAGGCAGGCGTTAGCATAGTGTGTGCCAATGACTGGCATGCCTTATAAGCTTTTTCCAACAGCACTACTCAGCGTGACTCGGGAGGGTTCGGTTCGATCTGGCCGCTTTTTCCAACAGGTCAGTTTGGTATTTTCCCCCTCTACTTTTCAGTCCCTGCTCCATCGTGGTTCCAAGGGCTGAGCCGGGCCAGTATCACGACTGTCGGCTTTTGATTGGCTAGGGGGCAGAGACACTGGTTGCTCCGGAGCTCTCTGGCTGCTGCCTGCAGCCATTTCCTGTGTCTGACAAAAAGCCATAAAAGTTAGCAGAATGTTCAACATTACCACCAATTTTGTGCCGAGTTGTGCTTCTGTGCCGCATACAGATCATCTCACACTGTTTACTGATCACCTTGTGCTATTGTTGTCTCGAGTAAAGAGAGCAACGGACAATGTGACGTATTCATAGCAACGGAAATCAGTCAATGGGACAGAGTGTCACACTTCATCCAAGAAGCAGAATCTTTATCTGCTTGTGTCTCAAAGTTAAGCCCAGGTCTAAATCATCCAAAATTAGGGCCAAGGCGGTTTCCTGAGCCAACTCCATCTTTGTAGTTTTGCTCCATCACAGCTTGCTTTCAATTGTACAAAAAAACCTGCCAAAACAGTGCTAAACCTGCCTAATGTCCCTCTACAAACAAAGAGCATTTTGATTGTTTATAGTGGGGATGATGCACTGCTGACCTCTACTCCGGACATTGTGGATATGTGGGGTGAATACTTCGAAGACCTCCTAAATCCCACTGGCACATCTTCCAGTTGAGGAAGCAGAACCTGGGGATTTTGGGTTGGACTCTCCAATCTCTGGGGCTGAGGTCACTGAGGTGGTCAAAAGGGTCTTTGATGGCAAGGCTCCAGGGGTGGATGAGATCCACCAAGAGTTCCTTAAGGCTCTGGGTGTCGCGGGGCTGTGTTAGCTGAGGCAGCTCTGCAATATCGTGTAGACTGGACTGGCAGACTGGGGTGGTGGTCTTCCTATTTAACAAGGGGGAATGCAGGATGTGTTCCAACTACAGGGGGATCACACTTCAGAGCCTCCCTGGTAAGGTCTATTCAGGGGTTCTCGAGAAAAGGGTCTGATGGATTGTCAAACCTCAAATTCAGCGGATACAATGTGGTTTTCGTCCTGGCCGTGGAACACTGGACCAGCTCTATACCCTTAGGGGGATCCTGGAGGGTCCGTGGAAGTTCGCCCAACCAATCTACATGTGTTTTGTGGATTTGGAGAAGGCATTCGACCGCGGCCCTCTGGGGGCCCTTTGGGGGATATTCCGAGAGTATGGGGTACCAGGCCCTCTGATACGACTGTTAGGTCTCTATATGACTGATGTCAGAGCTTGGTCCGCATTACCAGCAGTAAGTCAGGCTAGTTCCCAGTGAGAGTTGGACTCCGCCAAGGCTGCCCTTTGTCACGGATTCTGTTCATAACTTATATAGAGAGGATTTTTAGGAGCAGCCAAGGTGTTCAGGGGATCCGTTTTGATGGCCTGAGGATCAGGTCTCTGCTTTTTGCAGATTATGTAGTCCTGTTGGCTTCATCAGAACGTGATCTCTGGCTTTTGCTGGAGTGGTTCACAGCCGAGTGTGAAGCAGCTGGGATGAGAATCAGCTCCTCTAAATCCGAGACCATGGTCTTGAGTCGGAAAAGGGTAGAATGCTTTCTCCAGGTCAGGGATGAGGTCCTGTCCCAAGTGGAGTTTAAGTATGTTGAGGTCTTGCTCACTAGTAAGGGAAAGCTGGAGCGCAAGATTGACAGGCAGATTGATGCTGCATCTGCAGTGATGCGGGCGTTGTACCGGTCTGTCATGGTGAAAAGATAACTGAGCCAGAGGGCAAAGCTCTCGATGTAACGCTCGATCTACGTTCCAACCCTCATCTATGGTCATGAGCTTTGGGTAGTGACCGAAAGAACGAGATTGCGGATACAAGCAGCCAAAAAGTTTTCTCCACAGCGTGGCCGGGCTGTCCCTTAAAGATAGGTTATCTGGGAAGGGCTTGGAGTAGACCCACTGCTCTTCCACATTGAGATGAGCCAGTTGAGGTGGCTCCAGCATCTGGTCAGGATGCCTCCCTGGTGAGGTTTTCCAGGCACGTCCAACCTGGAGGAGACCTAAAGGCAGACCCAGGACACGCTTGAGGGACTATGTCTCTCGGCTGGCCAGGGAACGCCTTGGGATTCCCCCAGAAGAGCTGGCCCAAGTGGCTGGGGAGGGGGAAGTCTGGGCCTCTCGACTTAGGCTACTGCGACCCGACTCCGGAAGAGTGGAAGGGAATGGATGGGATGGATGAAGATCAGTTTTTGTGTTTATAACACTGAAAAGGAAGTGCAAAAACAATTTGCAGTTTGTTTTATGGAAGTTTTTCCTATATTATGTCTGATTTGATGAGTATAACAGGAACACATCTAAAGAGAGAGAGAGAGAGAGAGACCCAAATTCCTGCTTTACATGATTACATGCTCATCAGTCTGCTTCTGTGGACATATGCGTTGTAATCCCAACGGCACCTCATTTATAACCGGGTTTGTGTTGTTTGGTCGTGCCTGCCCTGCGTTTACTCAAAGCACATGTGGCACCGGAGGGAAACAGATGTGGGAATCTGCAGCCGACCGTGGTGGAGATCCTTCCACTGAGCAACGCTGCAGTCGGTTGCGTTTCTACTAGATTTTTAGTGTCGTTATTTATTTATTTTACGGCTAGCCATTCTCACACTCGTATTCAACCTTTGTTTTCCCAAAGGAATGAGATCAACGAATGAGAAAACTGTCTCTGTTTGTTTGTCACGTCTGTCAACCAGTAAGTGGATCCAAATTTACTGCATCTTTATTTTGACCAGCGAAAAGCACTTTTATATTTCACTCCCTACTTCATGTCGATGGACCATCCTGGACTGAAACCCCACCCCCCTACGGTTTTATTTACTATGACATCTGTATGGCATTCATTACTCATTTTTATGTCAATTAAAATACCAAAATTGCTTTTTAACTCTAATGTGGCACCTCTAAGCTAGCCCAGATCCACCATCAGCCTGGGCCCCTCACTTCATGTACTCTTAGTTTGAGAGTAATAAATGTTTGAGTTAATGCAGGGTGTTCCTGATTTTTCTAAACGCAGACCAAAACTCTCAAATAGGAAAAACTTGGAGGCCAACAATTAGATTTTTTAATGAAAAAAAATATGCAAAGTAGATTTTATTATGACTTTAAACACACAACCTTTAAAAAAAGAATGAAAAGTTTGTTTGTTTTTATGGAAAAGAAGCAGTAAATATTTGTAGATCATCAATGAAACAAACTCACCAAATTCCATAGATTGGATGGGTTGGGTTTTTTCCTAGTTTTTTTTTTGTTTGTTTGTTTGTTTTTTGGTCTTTAAAATAAATTTGAGGCCATTATGAAAAAGAACAGGATCTGAGTCATTCCCCTCGCCCCATCCTAATCTTAACCAGCTTGCTCATGCAAAGCTCTGATCGTTGACGCGCTCCAAACATCTGCGTCCTGAGCACGGCCACAGTAACATTATCAAATCAGGTGTCACCACTCAAAAACAAATTTAACACGCGATCGTTCATGTCGGCTCATTTCCTTTTATTTTTTCTGTCTTTTATTTTTGCATGATGCACCCCGCTGCTGTAGAGCGGGGCGCATCACCTGTTTTGTCCTCCGGTGACGAACTGTGGCCAGCGAGCAGCTCGCACTCCGCTGTTTTTGCGGTCGGTAGATCTTTTAGAACTGCAGTTCAAAGGTAACTCATAAGGTGAATATAAATGAACCCAGGTAGCAGCTTTTCTTTAGGATTGAGAGGAGATGCAGGAAGATAATAAACAGACAGGACAGAAAAATAGTCAAATAAAAACAAGTTAGTTTTTGTACCTGGTGGTTGCAACAAACAGACACCACTGAAGGAAATCAGAAGTGAGGAACAGAAAATGAAATAATTATTTTAATGTTTAGAGCAGCAGGAACTCCGAGAGGCTGCAGGCGCATCAGTGAGTTTGCGGCCGCTGCGCAGGGGGAGGGGGGAGAGGGCTGAAGCAGAAACTACCGTTGTTAAAAGAAATGTGTTTAACTTTGAAAATGTGGGCGCAATTTTAATTGTCAAAAACTCCAGCGAACCAAACTGATATTTTCCAATATTACATTTTGAGGCCAATGATGTCCGATAATATCGGTAGGTCGATATTATCGGACATTCCTACATATTTGTATTTATAATGTCCTCCGCATCCAAACCCACGTCCATGAAAAGTTTTCTGCATATCGTTGTACTACTTTAGTGAAGGTAGTATAAATGTTCACTTTTTCCGTAACACATTCTCCTATCTGTTCCATGTCTGCCGCTAGATGTCTTTAGCACTGGTTTTATTGTTTTGGGGGCAAATGGCGGTACTGTTGACAAATTTAAGTGTAGTGGCATGCAGACCAATCACAGACTTCTGTTCTCCATCACTTTCGATGAGTAAAAACGTGGGTACATCTCCGTCAGCCTCTGCGCGCCTGCCAGAGGGTCCCTACCGTGGCATTGTGTGTCTCTGTCACTGAGCTGACAGGAGTTTAAATCAGGTTTTGGGGCCAGATATAAACGTCTTTCTAACTTATTTTTCTACTAAATATTTAAAACCTTTGATGGAGATGTTTGTACCGTATTACCTATCAAGCAAATTTCCTGGGTTTGCAGTTCACCTCTTGCTTCTCTTTAATCCTTTATTTACTAAAGGCTGTTCCTCCTTCATCTACCACTCTTGACCTTTCACCTCTATCATCCTCTTTGGAGTGTCAGTTGGATCTACATTTCTCCTTCATCAGTCCTCCTTAGTGCTGATTGTAAAGCAAGACAAACACCAAGATCCTCCTACCTGCTACTCCCGTCTAATTAGGTGTCACGAGAGAGGTCAGTGCTGCTTCTTCCTTCTCGTTAGCAACACTCCCCGGCACTCCTGCTGCAATTCCACCCTGCGATAGGTCCGGGGGTCAAGGCTGGGGCAGAACTGAATAACCACATGCTGATCAGCTGCAAGGTTTTCTGTAGCTTTTCAAGTTAGCGCTGCATGAAAAAAATGTGGAGGCCAGATGATGCACGGGAGGGCCCCGGCTCCTGCAGATGGCGTCCTGGAACACACGACGGGGTAAGAACAACCATGCTCAATCACGCTGATGGAGAGAACATCAACTCGCTGCAGATGGAGCCCAAGATGCTTCATCAGAGGACGGGAACGCCAGAGGCTCGGCTTTCAACCTCGGCAATAACAAATAAACTTCATGATGAAGGAACAAATATTTTGGCAAGAAGCTTCAGAGGAAGCAGAGCAGGGACACGGGGCAGCCACCTGCAAAATCACAATAGAATAAAGTCTTGAATGGACGTGGGAGCTGCAGAAGCTATCGCCAATGGGCTGGAAGCCTCTGCAGAGATGTTGCCATCTGCTGGCAGTGCTTTATTAATACAAAACCATGTTGTGTGTGATGCAGCGTGACTAATTTCCCAGGAACCACATGAAACTTGTGATGCACTTCTGTGCTGAAGTCTGGGTAACACGTCCTGTTTACTCACTGGCAGAACGCTGCAAACCGATTCCAGGAAGTTTTGTGGTTTTACTGGCACAGGCCACTCTGGGCACTCAGTCACATCATGTTATTAGAACTCAGCATCAAGTGATGGAAAGATAAACAACAATATCCATTTCTCCAGGATTTCAGAAGGGAGGCAGCAAACTCCAAATTCTGCGTTCCACATGTAATAAATGCTCACAAAGCACGCTTTGTTCATCAGCTCCAGGAGTTGAGGCAATGAGTCCACAGAAAGTTTCTTTTTTGCCATACATGATTAATTATCTAGGCTCATCAAGCCATTTCTTTAAGGATGCATTAGCATTAGCATATTATGTTCCCTGTTATGTGACTTTCCTCATTTTTAAACATTATATGTAAAAGGCTGATAAATAACCTTTAACAGTTTTTATTGTCTGATTTTATTACTACTAAATGTTTACTTTTATATGTTACCCCGGGTTTCCACGGGAGCCGTCAGCAGCACGTTACTGCAGCAGCACGTCTTGCTCGCTTAAACTGCTGCTTGGCCCTTCCCACGAGACGCGAAGCAGCAGGGGAGCCGCTGTCACCGACAGAGCACGAAGTCACACGAGTGACTTCGTCAGTAAACACAATAACAAGCAGGAGAAAATTACAACATGGTTTGTGTTTTATGTTCTGTCCATTTTATAATCGCCAATACGGACCTGAAAAACAAAGGAGACCGCTAGCTATGTGATAACTTCTCACGGGGACGCACAGTTAGTAACCTTTTTTAAAAGTAAAGCAACCGGAAGGCAGTACGTTTCTTTATTCTGAAAATCTCGAGAGCTTCTCTCCATTTCCGCGTCCGATTTCCTGTCTTTCCTTCCCCAAAAATGTCGAACTTGACCCGTTTCAGAGGCGTCGCGCGTAGAAAATAGAACCGGCGCGTAAAGGCCGCGACATGCTGCTCCTGAGACGCGGCCGACTCGCGCTGCTGACGGCTGCCGACGGCTCCGGTGGAAAAGGTTCTGTTGACCACAGCGGTTCCTATCAGCAGCTATGACGTGCTGCTGTAGTAACGTGCTGCTGACGGCTCCTGTGGAAAGCCGGGGTCAACCTATATCTGACCTTTAAAGGGAGACTAAGCAGTTTTGACTTGCTTTGAGCACCCCCTCGTGTCCGCTAGTAAAACCAAAAATGAAAAATATCTCCTCGCTTTTCGTTCATCTTTTTAAGACCTTCATCTACATGCTGAAATGTCTCCTCGGCCTTCATTAGTGTCTACAGGAGTGATTGATCACAAAATGAAACAAATGGCTGAGTTCATGATCTAAAACATGCAGGCAACCTGCTTGAAGTAGACTGCAGCGCCAAGTACGTCAGCTCCATTTTTCCTAAGTCCAACAGACTGGACCAGCAGGCTGAAGTTGCAAATGTGGTATTCTGGCCACAGAGGGAGGTGATATGGATCTATCGGGCCTTCATTCAAAGTCTGGATATTCCCAGACCTTCATCTTTGTGGTTTTCCTCTCGTGCAACAAAGATGTTAGCAGTAGCTCAGGCTAGCATTAGCAGTAGCTTAGTCTAGCGTTCTTTTGTGGTTAGCGTTTATGTATTGCCAACATTGAAGTGGGTTGGGATTGCCAATGGGGGAGTGTCTTATATGTGTTCAAACAATTTCACTCAGACCGAACCATTCAGTGGCCAACACACTGACTTTTTAGTATGGTGCACGAATTAATATACATTCCCTGGGGGGGGGGTGTAAAGTAATTGAGAAACACTGAACTAATCAATCAACCAATATTTAATCTATATAATGTTATTTATCAACTTTCAACAAGTACTAACTTTGTTGACTTTCCCAAATGTTTAACTAGGTTAGAGGTTAGGTTACCCATCAACTTCCCTTTGAATCAGACTAATCAACCAATATCTAAACTTGGCTAGGGAATCACACACTTTTAAACTAGACTAGACTTGGTTCGTCCATTTTTAGGCAAAGCTATCAACAGATACCAATTTTGATGACTTTACCAAATTGTTTCTTGAAGTAGAAATAAAGTTCTGGAGTTGAAAGACAAAACCCTTTAGCCAGGTTTTGTATATATTAAGACTAAACGCTCAGTGACAGATAAAATTTTATCCACATGCTTCCAAAAGGCACCAAGGGTAAAGCAGGCTTTTCTGTTCTGCACAACTTTTCCTTCACTGGCCCGCTGAGAGCATCGTGAAGCTACTTTTGGCTTTCCTTTTCTAGAGATGCATGCCTGCTTTCTGCATTTGGAGCTGAAAGAGCGGCATGCTGGCACTCCTTAGTGGCACACACACAGGAAGCAGTTCCACCCCGCCAGGAGATCAGAGTCTACCATGGTAAATGAAACTGTTCATGGGTACCTTTACAGTTTTGCCGCCAGCAAATTTAGTGCTTGGGCTTAAGCAGGCTGCAAGCACACATGTACGCAGACATCCACATGCAACAAATCCTCAGTCCCACTCCACAGATTAAGCCCAGATGGGAACAATGAGATGAGTATGAGGGCTTTTGCTGTGTAACTGAAAACACCCAGCCTTGTTAACACACTCCAAAAACTTGCTTCATCCATCACCAACCAGATGTTCAGTCAAGCCTTTTTCTTTAGTCCTCAAGAGGGACCAATCCCTCTCAAAATTAATTCACTTCCCATTCCACATAACTTCACAACAAAGGCACTCATAAAAACTAATTGGATAGTTTGTGGGCTTTATGATCAAGTGATCAAACTGAAGTGCACGTTTCAGGGAACAAGTGATGTTGTTGACGGACCCTCTCTTGGGACCATTTGTGCACCGTGACCCCACTTAATCCCACCATTAGACCGCAAAGCTTCCCAGTCCTGCAGACTTCAATCCACTCGGCTCGCTGCATAAAGACTCAGAGGGATCATATCCTTGAATAAACACCAAGATCTGTTGCTTTTGTGGCTAATTTCCTCTTGAATTCAAGCTGTTATTAGAGAAAAAGCATGTGGTGAAGTGACCGTGGCAGCGCAAAACTACAATCAAGACTAATTTAAATCCATTAAAAGCGGAAAGCCATACAACGTATTACTCAACAGCTTTTCTAAAAAGTAGCACGATTTATTACATGCTTGAACAAGCTGAAAAGGGATTAGTTACTGATATTTATTAATCAACTTCTGGAGTTGAAACAAAAACCTTACAGAGAACTTGAAGAAACTAGCAGAAAGCTTTCAGTATACAGATATGGTTTTATCGATAGATGATAGCGATGCCAAACTTTTAAAAATGGGACATTTGACTGATTACGCTAGATTTTATTATTTTGTTATGATCCTGTGGGCCATTTAGTGGCGAATCAGGGCAGTCTATCTCAAACACCAAGCCGACTGAGGTGATGAAAAACACCTGAGGACCTGGAGTGTGTCTACTGAAATCTTGCAGTAGTCTAACCTCTTTCTCTCTCTGCTTTCCCCGCAGGTATGCTGCCACACATCTTTTGACCCATGTTGTTTACAGGTGAGATTATTTTGGTTGAATTATATTTTATTAACCTTTACATCAGGCGTTGCTCCTTTTGTTATGTCCCAACTAGGGCTGCAGCTATCAAATATTTTAGTAATCGAGTACTCTATCGAATCTTTTATCGATTAATCGAGTACTCTAATAAATGACCCTTTTATGTTTGTAAACCCTTATATCAAATAGCATGTTATAAAATATGAAAGACCTCTTAAAATGAGCAAGCAATTGCCAGTTATTCTTCGTTTTATTCAAAATTAGTTTTCAAAACTTCAGCACTTCAACTTTACTTCACAGTAAGCAAATACCTGTGCAAAAAAATAAGTATACAACCTGAGCCGATTTTCCCCTCGCGCGAGAATCTACCAGCACCAGAACCGCTCACGGCGCATGCGCAAACATGGCTCGCCAGCTATTTCCCTATTAACTCACGTCCGTTCTCATTTCTACACTTTTTTTCTCACTCAATAACAAGGATTGTCGAGAAAGCATGTTTGCCGTGGTTATGTCAAATTATACTGATCACAAAACATTTATTTACTTTCTTTCATTTTCCTCCGCCACTCATAAATACCTGTGTCCTCCTGCAACAATCCCGAGGGACAACAGACATCAATAACAATACAATAAAAGTCTGATGCGATGTGTAAAAACTGCTATTGTTAGCACATTTTTAGGTCCGATGTGTTGCTACCAGACTCACAGTGTGAGCTGAAACTGAGTGCTACAAATGAAAAGTCACATAGTGTCCACAGAATATATAGCAGACCTCCGAGTCTGCTTGCAGAAGTGACATTTACATGTGGATGTTTCCTGGTCAGGTGCTGCAGCATGGAGGATGTGGTGTTGTGGTAGGCTAAATCCATTTTACAGTATTTACACTGGACTACGTTTTCCGCCTTACAAAGTGAAAAATGGTCCCACACCTTTGGCATTTTCTGTCTTTTTCGCACTCCACCAGGGTCCACGTTGTCCGCCATGGCTTAAGAGAAAATTAAGTTACATTCGCTACTCGCGTCTGCATTCAGTGCAGTGTGTATGTGCGTCACTTATTTCGGTCCGGGTGAAACATGACCCCCGGGCGATTGCAAAGCCACGAATTCATTAAACATGAATTAAACAAAGCCTCGAGGCAGAGAATTTGACTCGAGGCTTTTTTGTACGCAAATTATTCAAGGTACTCGAGGAATCGTTTCAGCCCTAGTCCCAACGAGCCATTACTTAATAATTGGGGGCTTGTCCAGGACCTGTTGAACCAGCAGAATAAAAGATAATGTTAAAGTTTATCCTTTTTTATTGACAAAGTAGCAAATACTTTGGGCAAAGCCAGGAATTATGCCATATTATATTTAAACATTTAATTTATGTAAATTATTACGTAATTTCATATGAAAGGAGGTGTGCTTGCCACACGATTGGAAGAAAGCGTGTGCTTGCCACACGATTGGAAGAAAGCTCTTTTATCCCATTATGGAGACCTGGGAGAGATCACAGTAGCTCTGAATTATAGGCCAATAGCTTAGATCGCTATTGTGTGTAAACTGATGGAAAGGACGGTAAATGAGAGGTTGATGCACTTTTTGGGAGCACAAAATATAACAGCAAATTACAAAAGTGGTTTTCATTGGATTTTAACTTTTGCTGTTTGCATTTTAATTTGAGAACATTTTGGTTGAATAAATTATATTTTATTCATTTTTATGGTGTGTCTCTCCATTTGTTACGGCACAACGAGCTGGCCATTAACAATTGGGGGCTTGTTGAACCCCAAAAGGAGATTTAACCCAGAGTATTTTTTTTTATTAATAGCATCCTCCTAAAACAGTGAACAGGCTCCTGAGGAGGATTTTGTCTTGCACCAACGGGTGCACCCAGCAATTCCAATGAAACAGAAGGGCGTAACAGTGTTGAGCTCAAAATACATTATTTCATTCTTAACCAATTATTAGAAAATTGGCAAAAAATTGCATACTTATCAGAATTGATCAATTCTGAAATCTAACTAAAAGTATTTTAATGCATTAAAGTGCATTACATCAAACCTGCAGGCACAGGTTAGTGAGACTCACCAACTCAGTGGCGGATTTAGCAATTTGGGGACCCAAGGCGAACACAGACATGGGGCCCCCTTACACTAACTTTTTGACAATCTTATCTTCACCTGGATTTGTAAAACTCTACCCTCTTCTGACATTAGTTATTTTCACTTTTTATTAGTCCTCTTTTTTCCTGCCTTTCTCTCCCTTTGAGTGCTTTCAATATTTGCTCTGCTTTCTACTTCTTGTAAGTGCTCCTGTGCGTTTGCCTTTTTTTCCCCTTATATTTTCCATTTTGGTCTATGATTTCCTCCCTTTAAACATTTTCCTTTGTCTTTCCTTTTCTGCTTCTTTTGATGTTTACATAGAAAAACGACGTCACTTTTGGAAGTGACGTTAAAAGCTTTTTTAAAGCAAGCTGCTTCTTTCTCTTATTGGAGCCACTAGGATAACTCCATTTCATGCTTAATGTTTTGACTATCGCTTTGAGTTTGTTACGAACGCTCCCGCCTCTCTTCTTCTTTTTCTGCTTTCTCTTTTTCTCATTTGTGGTCTCATGGCACTTGGCAAACAACAATTTGGTGCATTACTGCCACCAACTGGATTGGACTGGAATGACTACCAATCACTTCCTGTTTGTGCATCGGTGTCTTAAAGGAATAGTCCATTGTGGCATTAACAGAGGGGTGCCAGCAGTCAGGGATAGGGTGCCCCCAACATAGGGGCCCCAGGCGGCCGCCGACCTATGCCTAATGGTAAAACCGCCACTGCACCAACTAGGAAAACACATAAATACTACCAGTACCACCCAGAGACCAGGATGGGCTCATTTACAATAGTCCTTGAGATCAGCCAATCTGACAGTTAAAAGTCCAACTTTTTTTCCAGTCAGTGAACATAACACAGCAAAGAGGCAATTAAAAGTTTAATTCCAGTTCACAAATGTATTTCGATCAAATCATTTGCCAGCAGATGGACAAATTTACATACATTTTTTAATGTTTGCTTTTGTATTAAACAATGTGCTTTTACAATAGAATGATTTAATCTAATCATAAATAATAGTGGTTGAAATATTTTTTCACTGAGTTTGTTGGATGCTGCAGCAATTGTCACTAACATTGAAGTTGTTTTTCAGCTGTGCAATCAAACAAATGACTAAATTAATTAAATATCCATCCATCCATCTATTGTCTGAACCCACTTGTCCATGTAGGGTTGCGGGGGGGCTGGTGCCTATCTCCAGCGGTCAATGGGCAATAATGCAGGGTACACCCTGGACAGAGAGCCAGTCCATCGCAGGATTAGTTAAAAATTATAATAAAAAAAAAAAGAATTTTTTGAGAAATGTCAGGACTGCACTGAATTACAATCAACAAATTAAAAGCAGTACAGAAATCTGATTTCAGATTCTGCAAAATAAACAATAATTAGGGCATTTTGAAAGATGAAAGACAGATGATGTTTATTCCATGGGCTGGGAGGTGCTACATGAATAAATCAAGAGACATTTTAAGAAATTTGCCTCCAAATATCTTATAAAGCAACTTCCAGCGGAGAGTACCAGCAACTGGACCCTGCAAAAGCTGCGTGAGGCATGTCATTAAGTCATCCACAAAGAAAAGTCTATTCCATGTAGGGATGAAGGCAAAGGCCATTTGGCCCCCACACAAACAAGCTTCACTGGCAGAACTTCCAGGAGCCAAACTCATTCTTCTGCTAAGCTGGAACCAACTTTGACCCAAGTGAAGCAGCAGAAGCAAAAGGCCTCTGCTTATTATTAAATTAATTTGTAATATTTTTGCTTTGCAAGCAAACTCTTGTTTCATTTTCTTCCTCTTCTGATTGCTTAACTCACAGCACAACTCTGACACCTGCTGATGGAAACCAGTGTCTAGACTTTTTAAAATGTGAACTCTACATACTTAATGAGTAATGACGCTAAATCATCATGGTTACAGTCATTCGCCATAACTGAGCAGACATTTGCGATGTACGGAAGCGTATTACTGTCAGTGTGCGCAAAAAATGAAGGATCATTATCTTGTAATAAAAGACTCTCGTTAATATCAATCAAATTTATTTATAAAGCGCTTTTCAAACAAAGTGCTTGTCAAAGTGCTTTACAAAATGACCCTAGATTCCCATAACAGGTTAAAAACATTAACAGACATATGCAAGCACACACACACACACCCACAAGTAAAAATTATATTTGGCTGAGTCCAGATGAGCCAAGTAAGGTAAGGCAAGACAAGGAAACGCCATCAGAGGAGCCATCTGCCCCGGCAGCATCAGGCAGCATCAGGTCTTCCACACTACGTCAGGGCGCTCAGTGACATAAATCTCATTTTAACAAGAAAGTTTCTCGATATAATGTGTTTTATAACTCGTAATCATGAGAAAGCTCTAAAGGGTGAAAGCCGACATCTTGCAGGGTGTTTGAATTGCGTCCAGAAGAAACAAAGTAAGATGAAGTCAGAGAAGCCGTAAAAAAGTCAGAAGAACATATTCCTGCATACTTTCGCCAGGTCGTCCTCCACTGTGAAAACAACGGAGAAAACAGACCTCACAATATCTTATCCAAGCAAAATTGCGGTACTTCTGCTTTGTAGTTGAGGTGCAGCTATCAAAGTAAAAGTTGACTTCCTGTTTGTGCTTTTTCACATTTTAAAATCGTTGGGATGCAACGCTCTGTGCCAGAGGGTTTCTGACACCCGCGGTAAAACGCACATTTCACCAACATTTACCCTCTTGCTATTTAACCTTCCCCTCACCCACTTCCTAACCTTAACCCAGTTGCCCATTCTCATCTTCCTGTTAACTGTGTTGTACAGGGAGGATACAACTAGAAACAAAGTTTTGCATGCGCAAAAGGGTTGAGGTTAGGACGGGGGTGAGGAGAAGGTTAGATAGCAAGATGGTAAAGGTCACATTTCGGTGAAATCTCCGTTTTACCGCGGCAGTTGGAAAATGACGGTCTGACACAGCACATTGGGAGCCCCAGGTTGGTCATCCATCGTCATTTTTCGACGCTTCGGGTGTGAGAATGTGTTGATAAAATATATGCCCGGATTACACTTGCATGTTCTTTCTGTGTGGAAAGTCTGTGAGTGTTTTAATGTTTTTATTTGCCTACAATTAAACACAACCTATAGGTATGAAGAGCTGTCATTCTGTTGCCTTGGCAACGGGGTGTGTATGGCGCAGGTGGCAAAGAAGAGAGCTAGCAAGCCTCGTTTATTGATTCAAGCACCGCTGTTTGGCGCTATTACCCCGGTTGTCGTGGCGCTGCTGCTGCTGTACATCTGAAAGGTTTAACATCAAGAACTGGACAAGCTGCCTCGTTCATTCTGAGTAGAACTCCACAATATATAATATATATACAATTTTAAACACCATCTATATTAAACGTCCTCTGAATATTCACGTTATTGATCATCCCTTAATAGTATTTTATTTAAGTGTGTTCAGATTTGCAGAAATATGCACATCCCTATTTGGAAGCCTTAATGTTTATGTCAGCAGATCCAGAGGCTGACTGATTATCAGTGATTTGTTTTTAAAGACTTGAGTCTATTTTTGAGTTGTTTGTTGCCAAACTGAAAGCAGCAGGTGGCTTTTTTCCCCCCTCTGATGCATCAGCCTGAAGTGACGCACCTTTCGTTATGAATGCAGAAGCGTTTACCTTCACACAAGCAGCGAAGAGAAGCAGCCCAGTGGTCCAGAGAGCGCTCCCACTCATCTCGAACGTAAACCAGCTTCGCTGTAATGTCAAACTGTTGAGAGACGCCTCGGGTGGTGCCGCGCGCTCTGCTGCTGTCCCGGTCCGCTCCGGTCCCGGTCAGACAGGTCCTCCCAAACGGAAAGGAGAACATAAATAAATAAATAAACAAAAAGTGAGGCGTCAGCTAGGAGAAAGCGGAGACGACATGACACCGCGCGGTGGCTTCCAGATATTTAGTTCCTCCAGCGAACACGTTGCTGCTAAATTTATGTTTGCATACCAGCGTGCGTCAGGAAGAGGGGCTCACCCACCTTTCATAAAGGCGCACGCGCTCCCCTCACGCGCCGCTCAGGCGCGCGAGCCTACAGGAAGTGATGCTCACAAACCATTGTCCAATAATAATTCCTCGTTGTCGTTTCTATTGGAATAGTAACTTTAGGAATATTGATTGGTCACTGATCTGGACTTATAACATCTAAGGATGTTTCATTGAAATTATTCATCAAGTTTATCAAACAAACCATATTGTTTAAAAATATATATATAGAAAAAACTTGGAAATTAAAAGTTAAACAATTTCAGATCGTTTTTATACATTTGTCATGTTAAAGGTGCAGAATTCTACAGTGAAATAATCACTAGACAGTCACATTCATGTTGGAAGGAAGGTTATGTTGATTTGGGGGGGTTGTCAGTTTTCCTCCTTTCAAAAAGCTAAAGAGGGACATGAGCTGGTATATCGGTCTTTGACAAGTGTACTCACTTCCTTGTGAAACATCATTAACAATGGCCAATACTGTTCCAATCCTAATTACGAATTAATTTGCTAAAATTTCCCACATGCTTCACCCATTGGGACTGCCAAGTATCCCATAATCATAGGCGTCATTTTAACCAGGGACGCCGGGGACATGTCCCCGGCAAAATTTGTGATTGGCAGCTGTGTCCCCCCCACTTTCAAAAAAGCCTGCCTTTATTGTCCCCAGCAATTTTTAAACCCCACTCAAGTGTATGGTTATTGTCCCCAGCAATTCTGAAAACAAACTGACGCCCTTTCCCATAATGCATTGTGCCACAAACCCTTCTGGGGTGCTTAAAGCCAAATTTCCACCGTCTTACGGTGCAGAGCGAGTTATGTGGACTGGCGAGTTCTGGTTTAGGTGTGCAATTTTCAGACAAGCATTTCTATCACCGTTTGGGCTCTCAAAGTTGTGCAACTATTCAGTATTTTTGTGCTGCGGAAAATGGTCTGCAGAGCTAAAGACAAACACTAAATGCTTTCCACAGGCTCCACAAGTGACTCCAGAGAGCAGCCGCTGAGTCCAGAGGTCTGCCTCGGTTTGCTGGTCTGTGGCTATACATAGCATCCAGCGCGTTGCAGCACCACTATTTCTCCCATTTCCACTCCGGCTGTTTCTGTTCATAGACATGATTATGTGACACCCTATTGGGCACTGGAGCGCTTAACAGCTGTATTGCATGGATCTCCTCACTCTCCAAAGTCGATGCAGAGTAACCAACTATGCCCATTTTGTGCAGCCTATTCGAAACTCGTGTATTTTTGTTTAAATTGAAGTACAACATAAGTGTCATTCAGGGCATACGGCAAAGCAGATTAGAAAATAGCTCTTTTAGCCCCACTCACTTGCATTCATTTTTTCTTTGTGTGCCATGAGCTGACTGGAAAGGGAGGAGGCTAGGCTCTCCGTACCCCAAAACAATAAAAAGCATAGAAGAAATCTCATAACTGTAGTGTTTTATATCTAAAATACAAATAATTAGTCTAAAGAAATAAACATAAAGTTGTTTGTCATTGTAGATCGTTGTGTGTAAAATTTGCTTCAGACCATTCATGATCCCTCAAAAAGCTCACCCACTATCAAAATAAAAGCAGCATTGCCTTTAAAAAGCTCTTTTTCCTGCATTTAATAGTGGAAATGCTGATATTTTATCAATTTTGATGACAGTTGGACCAAATATTATACAAATAATTTGCATTCATTGTTATTTTGTTATTTAAGGGGCAAACTAGACTTTTTTTTTAGTTTCTATGAAGAGTTTTGTGATAATAATGAGTTAGCCACAGCTCTTTGGACAATCTGGCAGCTTTTTAATAACTCGGGGAACTGACTTTGATGATAAAACAATAGAAGAGCTTCCTATTGCTGTCTCTGTAATCATTTATAATTATTACAGTCAATAGTTTGGTC